>NC_142676.1:23042630-23157630 GCF_964200805.1 Pocillopora damicornis
GGAATTCCATCATCTGTTGATTTTACTCGATATCAGCGGCACTCTCTAACCGCAAAACCCACATTTAACTCACCCATGTGGATCAAACCAAAAAAATCTCTCGAAAACGCGTGCCAATAAATTGTTGGCTCACATCTGATGAGCCAGACGAGAGGTAAAGCTCATGACAGCTGTGACAGCTGTTTGCCATGTTCGCTGTTAGCTCAAGACGGAACCAGCATTACCAACTCTCTTGGCGGTCTCCTTTCGATTTAAAACACAGATCTCGACAGTTTTTTTTTTTTAACTAAACCGACTTTAGAAAATTTTTGCATGTATCTTGTCAGAGACACGTTGTGACAGAGTAATCCAACTTTGATTTTGCCGTTTAAATCGATGTTTATTTAATTCTCTGTCGGAGTATGCGACCTAATCTGCGGCAATGATTTTTGTCTAATCAAACAGCTCTTTGTGGTTATCCATCTCGACAACTGTTGAAAAGCTCTGGAAAAGCAGAATGCCTTTTGCTAACACCTTGGTGAATTTCATGTCTATAACAAGAGTATGACTTAATGCAAAGAAAACAAAATCCAGACGACGAGAGAAATCTGTCATCAGTTCGACCATCATGTTTTTCTACGAATGAATAAATTTGTTAGGCCTTCCAAACTTTAACCATTGTGAGTGTTCTTAAAGGTTTTTGTCGAGAAATAAGAGACAAACCTACAAAGAAGGAACCAATTTCTGCGCCCATAAAATGAAACCTTTTGCTCTCCAGATAGAAATATCGGTCGAACGATGCATCGACACTTCAAGTCACGTGACCCGACTAGACGTCAAATAAATGTTTATCTGAGTTTTATTTCTTGATTTATTTCGTTCTTCATTAGATAACAAAACATGTTGCTTTTTTGATAGATTCGACCCGCTTCACATAAATGTTTGGTATAAAAATTGAACTTTCTACCTTAATCTTTCAACAGCTTTAACGACCAGTCAAAATCACGTGATATGCCTTTTTCTGAGCTATGACTGAAATAGCACGCATGTAGAGATGGAAGGATTTCTGTTGTTGAAAGAGACAAAGGCATTCATTATTTAGGGCCACCAAAGTGTTGGGTTTGATACACCACCGATCAACGTTTCAACAATCGATAAAAAGGAAGTCGGATTTTCATCAATCAAAAGCAAGCATAGTTTGCGTTCACAGACAGTTCCCGCTATTTGAAGCTATTATGGTTTCTTTTTGGCGGATGATTGTTGGCCCTTAAAGCGGCTGACAATTTGTTTCTCGTTCGTAAAGCCCCTCGGGTCTCATCAGTGGTCTGAAAAAGCTTTGTCACTACTCTAGTTACTTATAAAAAAAATATCGGATTCGTGGTTAATGACATCAGGAATGTCTGATGTTAAAGATAATGGCCATGCACACGTCAACAATAGCAGTAGAGTTTAAAGCACATTAGCCTCAAGACTCCCTATATTGTCTGGACTTAATGTCGCCACAATTTCGAGGCTAAAATATCAGGTATTTTTATCCCCTCTCTTACGGACAGATACTTCAGATCGTTTAACTGACCTCAGAAAACAAAATAATTGGATCGTTTATTCTTGATGTCGTCAATCATTCAACTTGAGCTCTCTTATGGTCCAGAATGTGCGCGTCGCTTAGCAACGAGCGCTGAGACTGCGGACTCGAGCAGTTTTCAAAGACAGCTCCCGACAGACTTAATATTAATACAATTATGTCACAGTCATGCAAGAGAGTTTCAAAGTATCTCAAATTTACCAAAAGGCTCTAACAATTAGCAGGACTGCAGGCAGAAAGGAAGGCCAGGCCTAGATCAGTAAGTATTACTAATTTTCCTAAGTCTTTTAACGCTTTCTAAGCAGGTTTAGTTTCTTACAACCTAAGAAAGCTACAGTAGAAAATAGCATAAAACAGTCACCGAAACTTGACTGAACGTATTCGTTCGGACAGTGTCGCCTTTACAGAAGGTTTCACAGGACTATGTGAACTTAGCTTATTAATCGCTACCTTTAACGTATATCACCTTGAAGTCTTCTAGAAAAAACAAATCGTGAACAATCGCACTCACAGAAGCTCCTAACTCTAAAAGGTAACTCAATATAAGCTTATCTCAGTCAATTATTTTGCTGTAAAGAAGCTGACCCGAAAAATTGCCTTTTTACGACCACGCGTATGAAGAAGACAGCCTGTCCCACCCAGTTAGAGGAAAAGGGTGTTTTGGCAGCATTTAACTGATGAAGCCAGCAAGTCTGGCAAGTTCATGAAACTTCCAAACACTTAACTCTTGACATTTCACACATTGAACACAGCTCACGAAGGATCCTCTTAAAGTATTATATGTTTCATACAAATTTTCGAATGCATAGTGCCCGGGTGTTAATGATGTTCCTTGAACTTGTACCTTTAACATTCGGCAATTGACTGTTAGAGTAGAAGACTCAATCGCTTTGCTTTTATTTGTTTTTGTTCTGTTTGGTACCAGACTAAATTGGAAAGAGCAAACGACCTTTGTGAAATTTAAATCATTTTCTCAAACACTTTTGTTAAAAACAAAACAGAGCAAAACAAAACACAAACATAAATGCTACAATGTGCAGATCATCTAACGTGGAAATTTGTATCATTTTTTGCCCGATGAGCTTTGAGCTTGTTTATTTTAAGCGGGGAAATCAGTTCACAAAGAAAATCGTTGGCTGCATTTTTTCGGTAACTCAATACTAGATGAGATTTTGAAACAATCGCCTTCCAATATGGATAATTTTACATAGTGCTAACATAGCCTTAGCCTGCTAAAGACTCTTGCTTGGATATTGGACAGACAAGCTGACAGAATAATAGGTTTCAGTCTAAAAACACCAAATATGGCCAAGAGGAAATGGGAAACAGTTTTGGCTAACCGGCCCCACCCACGATCCGGATTACGAAGTTCTTACGAAATGCATTCAATCTCGGGCCGCCAACTACGGCAACACGACACGGCCGACATTTTGGAGCGAATTCCAAGTGCTTACACCACAACCGCGGCATGATAAACTCAAAATCCCGTGATATCGTAAACTGTGTGGGGTACCCACACTCCGCCTGAGTGCAGTGTATGTCCCAAAGAGATTCGACCAGCTCGCGTTTTAGAATTTCTCTCTTTCAACTGACACATTGGGAGAGATATTTTTCCATCAAAATTTTGCCAGAAAGAAATAGAAAGGCAGTGCCTTTTGAAAGAATTGTGTCTTTTTTTTAATCTCTTAGCAGTTAATCTGACTTTTGTCTCTCAAGACAAAGGTCATGCTGGTGACCTGATGTTTTTTATATTTTCAACAGCCAAATAGAAATGTTATTTTGAGGTATTGCTAAAGAAAAAGCGTGTCTCGCCGAGCAGTACTGAAAGACAAAATTTTTCACACCCTTATATTTTGTTCTTTTTCTTTCATTTTGAAAGCATTTTCCAACTCTATCGAAAAAATTAAGGAACTGAGCGACCGGCGGATTTTAGTTTGGTGGCAAAAGAAAGAGCGCTTATAAACTGCCACACCCTTTAGCCTGATGTGTTCTCTGATGTAGTTCTGTCATGACCACGTTAAATTTAGAAGAAACAAGAAATGTAAAGAAATTAATATGGTAATCATTCAATCGTTTCCCACTGGACAGATAGCGTGAGCATTTGTGTCGCAATTCCTGGGCGTGGTAAAACAAACAATCAAACAGACAACAAAAAATTTTGAATTACACCACTGAGCCCCCTCGCCTCTGTATGCGGTTAAATACTTTAAATGACGTTGTTGTGATTTATTTTTCCGTTGAACTTTCCTATTATTCACTTTTTTTTATATATAAGAACGTATAATTTTGGGGCCAAGGCTGAACGTTTTAATTTTCTTTTGCCATTTGAGCCTAACAACCTTCTGAACATGTTCTGAGGCATTGTATTTCAATAAATCAATTCGGACGTGACTAGACTAACTCATCCAATATTAACTGAGTGGTTCTTGTTAATGTTAAAAAAGGCCATTAATTATCTGCTCTTAGACCATAGTTTTAAATTTCTTTTACCTTCATTCAAACTTCTCACACACAAAAAAGAGCAAAATCAAGAAGTTCTCAACTCATCCTCAGCTTAGGTATGTTCTTAGTATTTTCTGAAAATTTTGGTTGATCTCAGCCTGAGCGTTCTTGTTGAAAAGATTCCTATTTATAAAGAGTGTACCACAGGAGTAAGGTTACCGAGGATTTATTGCACCACACAACATCAGCATTGCGTAATAAATGTAAAGCTTTGAATGCCGCTTACGGACTAAGACAATATGCAATTTTGCCTTGAAATGAGTTGAGAAGATGTTGCTTTTCATATTCTTTTCAATGTTTGAACGTTTTCTCAGACGAGAGAATGTAATCTTCGAGAAAAGAGGCAAATTTGGACAAGTTTCGCCTGTCGAAATCTCATTGGTAAGTTTCACTGTTTTGCAATGATCCATCATAATTTTGATACCGCTTGAGATAACTCTTGACTATAACTTTATCGCAATGGACTATCTACTGATAGCGGCAGAAAAAAGATAAAACTTCTCACGTCTATAAAGTCAATTTTTCGTTCAAAAAACTGAGAATTTCTCAATCGGTGGCCTCCTCTCTCACTTGAGATAAACCATGAAACCTTTCCTTTAATTTTAGACTCATGAGGAGCCGGAAGAACTTAGTTAGAAATTAGAATTAAAGTCTAAATTATGGGAATCTAACAAGACTGAGGCAAAGGTGCAAGGTGTAAGATCATGTAAAAAAAAAAATTGAAATCGAGGTGCACGCCAACGGAAGGTCAAAGCTATTTTTACGATCAGCCTAGAGAAGCAATTATTATTTCCGTTCATCAGGTGTCATATTTTAAGCAAGGTGTGTTTGTTCCAGGGTCGACCTCGGCCCAAAGCTCAAAATTCAAACATCAACTTACCTCTCTAAATTTCCAGATTAAAGTGTCAGACTACAGTGGATCTTTGAGCTGTTGATAATGAGCAGTATCATATTGGTGAAGGGGTCGAATGACTGTGAGTTTCAAATCAATTCGATTAACGATTTATGCCAATTTTATGAGAAAATGATCTAAACGTGTCTGCTCCATTTAACCGTAAGTAACTATTTCTCAGTCTCCCGCCAGTCAGCCCGAGTACCATGACCCCACTCCACGCCCCCTGGTATGAAACTTGTTGAAAATGATCGATTAACTTATATTTAAAAACGGCGCTAAATGCATTTAATACTTCCTGATCAAACTTACTCTGTCACAGCCTGTTGAAACGAGTTTCGTCCTTAGACGGAAAAAAGGTAATTTATCATGTATCTTGGTAGCCTTGATTGGATCAGGAAATGCAACTATGGAAAATTTGATTAAGCGACAAAATGCCTTTTTTTTTTTCGCTTACTAAACCCGGATCAATATCAGTATCTGGGCAACTGCCCACCTACCCCTCCCCTAATTCAACATTAACCCTAACTTGTTATCAATTGACTGTTGTTGAGTTAGGGGAGGGGTAGGTGGGCACTTGCCCAGATACTGATGTTAATCCCTAAACCCTTTCGTGAACTCCGATAAAGCTTTCTCAGTCTGTCAATGCCAGTTTTTCTTCATGTATTTCGTCTTTTTGAACTAGATGGAGAGACATTTTACAAATGATCTTTAAACTCAAGGAAAGATTTTAGATTCCTCAGCATACTAAAGATGAAGATTTTCTCTTTACTAGAATACTGCATCTTTGTGGAGTTTGAGTTTGATGTCTGATATAGCTTTTTCATAGTCACAACTTGATTAATTTCGTCTACAATTATTGGATCAGGATGCGACTAAGTAGGATTATTTTCATTAGAATAAAATATGCTTTGGAAAACGGCAAACAACTTAAACCAGGATCTTGTTCTTTTTTTTTTTCCCCTTATTGAAATTTATCTCGATGTGATCCAAATAGAAACATACTTAGCGGTTTACAAAACTGTCGTTATTCATGATTCAAAATATTTACATATCGGAAAATCTCTCTGAGCAAACAGCTTTCCCTTTCTTCTACGAATATGGGATGGCATACTGTTCTTGTATCGTATATGGCATTCAATCGAAACGAAAAGGGTTTAAAGAAAGGAAGACGATTCGCTCTGGTGTTTCGAACAGATCATTTTCCCCCAGTTACACAGAATTTGTCTCATTCCAAAATGCTCAATCGATTGCGCCTTTTAGCTGCACTAAACGTAGGTGATAAACGCTTTTTTCAGGACACTATTCAGTCGCCTTGCTAATAGACAGTTTGTAGGGCACTCTCTGTGTCCTGCTGAGCTTGCGTGCTCTAAGACCAACGTGACAATTGGATGTTATTGAAAGCATTTACTTGCCTCCTGTGAAGTCTTGTGATTGTCTAGAAAAATAATTACCGTAAGAATAAACCAGTTTTACTTCGCGTGAATCGTAATTTTTTCCGCCGTGTATGTGTTTAAATAAATAGCAAACAATAATTCCAAAGACCAAAGAAGCCGGTTTATGCTTTGAAGCGATGTTTAGTAATGATAAATGGTTTATAAACACACGGCGAGGGCGCAAGACTCTTTATAATGACTGGCCTTAATTTAATAATCAGTGCCAAGTCTGGTTCAGTTCAGGAAAAAAATGCGATAAAAAGTTACATGTTTACCGAAGGGTATGAGTTTTGCAGACCGCGCAAGAATTCGCCATATTGTATGAGCGGAAGGATTAACTAACGGAAGCTGTTTTTTTTTTTAGCCTAATCTTGTTTACCTGTCTCATAAGTGGTTATTATTTATGATTGTCACCGGTTTTACTTAAGACTTGTATTGTGCAATAGGCTGTAAATAAGCCCTATTTACTCTTATTATCCAACTGCACAAAGTAGAGTACAAATAACGCGTGAATAGAGTGCAAACATCCTTGCGATACTGCCAGGTTATTTGGACAGTTAATTATTTTGTACTGTAAAAAAAACCTGTTTAACTAGTCGGCTGCGCGCGCTTGCTTAAGCAAGCGAAACAGCCGCGTGCTTCTCTATCCGCTTTGCTTTTCCCACCTTATGAGAAATGAGCAGAAAGAGTTCGTAGAAAAAAAATATTTGGATAATAAATAACTCATTAGTCATTAGACGATTTGGTGTGTAGTATCGCTGAGTATCTTTACGAGTTGTTTGTATTTTGTCTCGTCAAAATACAGCACAACTCGTAAAAATAGTCAGTAATAATACACACCAAAACGTCTAATGAGATATGTGCGTTGAACCGGTTATGTAAGGTAGCTGGTGTTCAAGAACTAAAAGTTAAAACTACAGAGCTAAGGAGCTAAGAGTCAGGAACTTCTTGAAATAATTCTTTCCGATGGTAAGCAAACATTCAAGAAATAACAATAGTGAAAATTAAAAAGGAAGACTGAAGCAATCTTCTAGCTCTTTAATCTCCTGTTTATTTGTTCAAGGTACAACAAAGTCATGTTCAACCGTGATCCTTAAATTAGCGCTATATAAACCTTTTTCGATGAAATACATCAACAGGGCCGAAATATTTCTGACTAGCTCTTTACAAATTTCCTGCATCAAGATATTCGTGCAGACACCAGCTCATACTGAAAAATTCTGCACGAATTTTCATAACAGGTCTTAAAGGCTTGAAGTAACATGACACTCCGAGACTAGTCCAAAGTCCATTAAGTTTTAGCACAAAAAAAAAAAGAGAATGTCTTGTTCCTAAATTATTATGGCGTCAGATCTGAATTAGCAACAACTTGTTGCTTTCTCACACCTGACGCCATGGTAGTTAGCGCCGGGTTTGACTAAATACGCTTAAAAGAGCATAATTTTTTTTATCATCGAGCTCCTGTCGCAAGGCTATGATAACTTCAAGCTTCAACGCTTAGTCAGTGTTATGTTTTTCCAAGGCACCTCGGCCATTCGAGTCATAACCGTTAAGAAAGATTCAGAGACCGCGACTGTCACCCTTGTCGAAGCAATTTCAAAGCCTGACGCTTGTATAACACTAAAAAGCATTGGGGTCTTGTGCATCAGTTGTGAGCTTAGAAAGCGTCGACAACAACCACAAATCCAGCCAAAAATTGTTTCATGAGGAGTTTCAGAGTTCATGCGAACTTAATGGCGAATGACTTAACAGAATCGAAAGACACCGATCTTCGCTCTATGTTCCCATTTCGCTAAGAATCAAGTCACATTTCAGGTTCCTTTAACAAAAGTAAATTTCAAATCTACAAAAGCTTGCAAGATTCAGTCTACTCGCAGAACTGTGAGGATCTTCAAAGTGCACATTATCACGTGGATAGACGCTGTCAAAGGACGTCAAAAATGGTATTCAACAAGATATCTTATTGTCTAGTGAGAGTCCCGGGGAAGATTCATAACTGTATCATAATAGCTTGAGTAGTCCGAGGCTGGATTTCTTTTAGCACTAGTGTCTCAGGAGTTTCTTCTGGAGTAGATAAACGCCAAGAGTTTTTGACAGGGAAATAATGGATTGGTTTCGAAGTTTTGGAGAAGAAAGTGGAACTTTCAGTTCAGTGACAGTTTTGGAATGGGAACTACAGAGATTAAGCGAGAACAATACGAAGACGTGGTAAACCGCGTTAGTCGAACCACAATAGAGAAGCAAGGAAACCACAGCGACAAAGAAGAGAAGCCAGAAGCTTGTCCTCAAACTTTCATCGCAAATGATGAGGAATTTTAGCATGCAAGGAAGTTGAACAGAATAACTTTTTTTAAGAAACCAACGTGACTACTATTAAGATTGTTTCGAACATTTCTTGTTGCCAAATACTTGCTAGAAATGTGCTATTGTCCCTTAAGGGACTGTCACTTAAAATGACGCTGAAGGAGTGACGTTTTGAAGTATCTAAGTATCAAACAATATTGTCATTTCAGCATGATTTAGAACCATTGTGTCCTGTTTGTGAGTTATTCGTTAGCGAGTCAATTTATTCTTACGGGAGTGGAATGCCAACTCTTACCTGAAACAAAAACAAAACGCTTTGATATCCAATATAATCTCGAGAATTTCAATATTCGTGCATAAAAGCTGGTTGTACATGGTTGTACCTTACGAACAATGCATCACACTTGGCGTCGAGCGGACGTGTTCAAAATGATTACGTCTCAGACTGAGCGACGTTTTTCCGGTGCAAGTAATTAACAAATTGGTCGTTTACTTAGATACGGCCTTACCACAAATTCCCTTTGTCTTATTGTCCATAGCATCCATCTGCAGCACGCATTCTGTCACAGATAATCTCTTTTGCCATTAAAAGGGCTTCAAAACAAGACCTCCCATTAATATTTAACCATTAAAATTGATGGTAAGAACGCAAGGGGTCGATCTGCCCATTTTGGGTTATAATTTCGAATTGTTCACAAATGATGTGACGTCGATTTGATGCCAAACTTCTTTCCTCCCGTCGAATCGAAGCAATGGCAGGAAATTCATCACAAGCAGAATCATTTACTGCACAAACTTTGGTTCCAATTACGAACGTCAGTTTGTTGTTCACTGATGACAGTTCGTCCAGTCTAATCTGTTAATTGTTGCTAATCCCGGAAAGTTTTGGTAATTGAAACAAACTGCTGGCCAATAAAGGTTGGTATCATTACAATACAGATGTACCTTGGGGTCATAATTTGGCCTGCGGTGAAGGAGAGCAATTCTAAGGATAGGATCCATACTGAAAGTACACTTTTGGCAAATTTTTACGTTATGGCCCAGACTCTACTCGAAGGTCAGTTGAATGCTTGGGTGATCTAGCCTGATAGATTTGAAATTTATCTCTCCTTGATATCAAAGGGTGGTTTTTCCCTCCTGCAAGTATCTTGTTGAAGTACTGCCTGTCTGTGGATTGGTCAGCATAAAAGAACTGCAATGCGGGAGTGGATGTATTTTTTCCTGTTTTATCAGTCTTCACGGTGGAATTTCCGTAATTCAACCTCTTGTTTGTATGGAATATCTTTCTGAAGGCTTCGATTGTTCCGTGAACTATTTAACATTCGTGACAGTGGTGCAGAAGTGTTGAAGGCTCCAAGGCAAGAGAGTGATCACTGATGCCATGAAAAACTCAAACGACAAAAGTTGAAAAGAACGTCATCCAGGAGAGTCATTGAGGAATAATCTTGGGTCATTAGCTCAGGGTCGACTTGCTTCAGTGGACTTCAGAGAAGACGTTGGGCTACTCAAGAACTTGGACTGAGAAGACTCCGTTCGAATGTGTAACCAAACACCTTGAACATATGTTCGCCTTTTAGCTCAAACTCTCAAGTCTGAAATTGCTGATAAACTCTTATCTGACAGATGATGCGATAATTCTCAGTAATGAGTCTTCACTAATAGGGTCCATTAGAGAGTTGTTCTCTTCCCAAGCCGTTTTTCGAGACCGACGCAGTTTTCAGCATCGTCATTCGAAGGTATGGCCACCTAAATAAGTAACTTGCCACAGTGTTCGCAAATTTAAAGAGAAAAAAAAAACGCTCATAACATTACTTGCATTCTTTCAACAAAGGTCTTTTCTCAGTAACTACAGCCTGCGAAACTGATACGATCTCGTGATGTTTGCTTTGGTTATTCCTGATTAGGAGTTTATCCCTCGTTCTCTTCCTTTGGACACGATGATGAAAACAAACAATGGGTTCATCTCGTCTGATAAACAAATCCCTGAATTGCTTGTGTTTTTTTAATGCTAATCCCAAATCCGAGAGATTTTGTCGCAGTTCTCAAGACTTTCGTACTGAGCGGAAACCATGTCTCTTGCGATCTCGACAGGTTAAGAAGTGGAATAGGTATTTGGTACACAGTTGGTGAGAGTAACACAATTTACAACAACTTTAATACTAACAATCGTCCGTGAAGAATCTTGCTAGTAATTTTGCTCGATTGACAAAGTTTTAAGTTAGGCAACCTCTCGTTCGAACAATCCAAATTCCACGAAAAGTGCAAATCTCTCTTTCTTTACAATAGAGTTTTTATGGAGGCCCTTTGAGTAATGATTCGTTTAAATCCGCTTTACTCAGAGAAAGAAATTTAGTAAGCTTAAAGATTTCATTAGGGGCGAAGTATTTCACCTACGAAAAGTGAGGTATCTTGTTCGCTGAGTCGAATTCAACTGAAATGCTCATTTAATAGGTCTTTATTGTTCGTTCAGGCCCCATTAAAAAAAGAAAACCTACGAGTTATGGTCGACTTCAGTTTTCCGGTGGTTCAAAACTAAGATAGATTTACTCTTTAGAAAGAGTGTAAGAATCGTAAAAATAGGTTATTTTTGGTGATTCTTTTAAGCCTGACTCAGCCAATTGTCTTTTTGCCTACGTTCGGCTGGGTGGGCGTTAAAAACTGAACTCTCCCTGAATGACAACCGACTCCAAGAATAACTGCAATGATACAGCGTTTCTGCTGCGGCGATGACTATAGTAATTTAAATAAAAAATAATGAACTCTTTAAGCAAGTGCCAGACAAAAATCCGATCACGAATAGCTAGACTCTGAGGAATCCAGCTGATAAGCTATCCGTCTCATTTTAAGGTCAGCTCAGAAGGCTCGTTCAGTTGAGATAAATGAACTTGAGGTCAGTTTACCCCAAGTCTATCGAAAATTTGCTAGGTTTTTCGCCGGCGTGATACTCGAACAAAAATTACTGAAAAATTCACCGTGATTGTTGTTTTGCGTTGTGCGTAAAAGGTCTATAGACTATGCATTGTTCTCTGAGCCCGAAGTTTCTGCATTTCATTTGCGGTCGGCTGATACTCAATTTTTCTTTGTGTATTTCCAGTCAACTGCAGCGGATATCACTTAAATCACTCAAAGTTTTTACGAATGATGACTTCATTTTGAAATTATTGAATACACTTCTTCTCTTGTGAATGTTCGCTATTGGGCACTACTGAACTACTTGCAAACTGATAACGTCAATTACGATTACGGATGATGTCATCATGACTCACTCGTCCTCAGGCCTTGTCATTGTAATATCTTTAGTCAGCTGTCGTAACGAAGCGTAGCGGAAAATTTTTCCCATATTTTGAAGACGCCTTTCTACCTCTATCAACTCGGATAATAAACAGTCAAATGGCGCAAATTTTGATTCTTTCCCGCCCACGTAAACAAATGAAAAGTTTACACAACGAACGATAGTAGACAATACGGAGCCAATGAGAGTGGAGCAAGCAAAGAGCAAGCTGCCTAAATTGCAAGAAACACTGGCTGGTCTAGTTATCAGGTGTTATATCGATGGTTTTCGCTTCCGTCATCTGATTGGTTGAGACGGAGTCGTGGGTTTTTCATCACTGAGTGCATTGAAGCGAAACCAATGTAATCCCGAGTGTCATTCAATTAAAAATTGACCAAACATGCGAGGCAAAAGCAGTTTTCTAGGATAGCAAAGCGTGTTCCTTGCAAAAGCAGACTTCATCTAGGAATGTGTAGAAATAGTTGCTGCTAAGTTTTGAAGGATAGAAGGAAACCAGAAAATTCCTTTTTTCTTTTATTTTGTTTTGTTTTGTTTTTAATTGCTTTATCCAGGCTCTGGTTCATGGGCAAATCATCTTTTTTTTCTACATCTTTTTTTCTACGGAGCGCAGTGATTCCTGTGAAGAGTGCAGTAATTTCATTTATGACAAGAAGTTAAAATTGACATTTTCAATTGAGGCCATACAATTGTGTCTCATTAAACCACAACCGAATTACTTACAACGACCAATCAGAACAAATTGAAGTAGAACTGAGAGCCAATCAAAACCTGAGTAGAAACAAGCAAAGTTCTTCAAGCGCGGGAAAGTGCGTGTGACCTTGTCTCGGTTCATTCTACCGTAAGCTGGCAACATGTCGATGGCGGCGAAATCGGTCGTAGCAAGCGATATTCGCGTGCGAATTTCGCCTTTTATGGCTCCTGGTAAAACGAACGATTCGGCTTTGTTTCCAGACTCCATGTTGAAACTCATGTAATTACAATCACCTCACGTTTTTCCGGAGTATTACGACGAGAATGCATCCAATATTACTAAGAAAAAAAAGCTACCCAATCCTTTAGCGAGAAAATCTCTTCCTATAATTTCACCATGAAACAAAATACCGAAGGAAACTTTCACTCTGGCAAAACAGGTATACTCCCAAATTGTCACATAATATAGAAACAGGTTCACATACGATCACCATCGACGTCTCACGTGCGTGATGCTGATTTAGCTATCACGTTTCTGAGAAGAAAGATTCCTTGAATGCATCCAATACTACAAAAAAAGGCTTTTCCTAATCCACCAGCCACCCAAACATCTTCCTTAAACATATGTTTGACGTGCCAGAAATTAATGGTGCCAATTTTCTGCCTCATTAGAAACAGGCATAATTCTTAATTGTTACAATATGTAAAAAAGATGTTGCAAGTTCAAATTTTATCGCCGCTAGCTTCTCACGTGGGTTATTTGAACGCTTTGACATCCCTCACGTTTATGCGGAGTATTATTACCTGAATGCAACCAATATCACTCGAGGTTTATTTTATGCCTTTAATTGAGATGTTTTCACGTTTCCGTTCAATATTCAAAATATTGGCTCTTTTACACTTGCCCCCACTATAGGTACCAAAACATATATAACAATCCCTTGGGCTGCAATGTTGTTTAATGTATTTTATATCGTCCGTCAGCTTTCCATGTTTTCATTTCTGTTGGGCCAATAAAAAAATGAGGCATCCAAACCTGAGGCGTTCAGAGATACTTGTTAAGCGGTCTTCTCGTAACACGAACTAACTTGATGCGAGTTTAACTTGAGTTAGGTTCTTAATCAAGCTTGGCTCGCGTTGTTTTTCTGAATCGATCTTCTTATCAGTAAATCAAGATTCTCTTTCTTTAAGCTGTGCACATGACTTTTTTTTCAGTTTAAGATAAAAGTTACGCCGGACTTGAGATACATTCATCAAGTGCTTGGCCCACATATATAATTTTTTAAAGTATCACGGATCGGTAAATTTATATCGCTCATCCTATCTCAGTTGCCAGTTAAGTGAAAATTCTTGCTACCCCACATTAAACCGCAGTTGTTTACAAAATTCGAGTTCCTGTCCTCAAATCTATTTTCGTCTGAAAGGTCCTTGAGATTGCTACCTATTTTCTTTCATATTTGTTACATTTTTATACAATACCTCTTAACGCAATTTTTAGTGGGATTAGCTTTCTTCGAACTTGGCCTGAGCCACACCTTAGCGAAACATGTTCTTGCTGAAAGTAAAAGTTTTCGACCGCGTTGTCTCACAACAGTAAAGAAAATAATGATTAGAAAATCTCGAGTAAAACGAGTTCATATTTGAAAAAGCGAGAATCCCTCTCTGCATGATTTTCAGTTTACTTGAAGTGATTTTGGATGTGGAAGGATGAGAGCCATGAACGAATTCATGACATTTTTCATCAACTTAGACTAAAGCCAAATTCTTTCAAATAATGCGCTTGCAGGGAAACGTGAGAAAAGCGTGCAGCAATATTGGGTCGCAGTCACATTCGGCAAAATGTTTCGAGTGACTAGAGACCATTGAGAGAATCCCATTGGCAGCTAGCGTTTATAGCTTTTCAGTTTGATTCCCCGACACAATGCTTGTCAAATTGTCTAGTGACAGGGCGCTTGATATCGACATTGACATTGTAAACTGCAATCGCTGGACATTCTATTTGGGGGGTTAATCGGCGTTAAAATAAAGAGCTTTAGTGTTAGCCGTGTTTCACACTCGGTATGAAGTCTGGTCCGTACACCTTAGCAGATACGAAGACACAACATCTTTTCATTGAGTGTCTCTGACAGTAGTAGCAGTTTCTACCAAATACATTATTCAATACGGAGGTGAGTTTCAGTTCCAACAAAAAAGTTCTCTATACAGTTTTCGTTCTTCAAAAGCATCTTCCAGACATTTCAACTGGCAGTTGCGTAATTTCGCCACCTGTTTTACTAGTGAAAATCTGAATCGTAATTTTAACTGTGGACTGAAAAACTTTCATTTTAAACTGTTTCTTGATTTGACCAACCTGAAAAAGTGAGTGTCTTTCCTCTAATTTGTACAAATTTCAGAGTATGTAAATTAGATAACAATTGATCTGTGCTTTATCTAGCTGCGTTTCTAGACGGTGTGTTTCCTAAGAAAGAAAAATAAGAGCATTACGATGTCAAAGATACACTTTCCACATTTTTCCCCAAAGCTCCATCGATTACAAACAGCCTTTACGTTGAACCGATTTTACTTATCTTTGAAAAAAAACATATGGTCAAAAGTTTCCAATTCTGCCCCCACACGAGGGTCCCCAGGATAAATGCAATTAGTTAATTTCTGCTGAAGAAAGTTGAATCATCAAGTTAAAGAGCTGGAAGAAAATTCTCTAGATATGCTTTCAGCTGGAACTAAAACGTAAAGTGGCCGGACAAACGTAGCACATGCGTTGCGCAGAGACGGTATACAGTGCTCTTTAACGTGTTTGATTATCGGTGACTTTCCGTCAAGGAAAAAAGAAAACAACGTGTGGCAAATGAGTAAAATTAATTTGAAATTGTCAGCCAATGTGAAGAGTAAGACAAACTTCATTAAATTGATACAATGACAAAAGTGGGCGCGTAAGGAAAAAAAAAATGCCCCTGTCAAAGGAAAGGAAATATTTAATGATATTAGCTCGAGTGGTGCCGCGTTTTCTCTCTAAAGGGCTTAGAAAACCAACATGATTTCGACCAGTTAATGAAGCAGATCAATTTTCAAATGTATTTGCTAGCGTTCTCCGTCTTCATGGATAACAATCATATCTTTTGAAAGAGAGCCGAGAGCTATAAACATTCGTCACGTTATCTGACGAACATTGACAGTATGCACGCTCCAACAAATGACTCCATTTTAGTTGAAAACATTGACAAATGTAATTACTTTTGGATTTGCATTGCTTACTCTAGCATCTTTAACGACTCGTGGAAAAAAAATAGTTAATGCAACTTTCATTGCTTTGTGTTATCGCTGCAAGATTTTGATCTCTGACAAATTAGACAACCGAAAGAAAAACTACCAGAGCAAAACTCATTTAGAACTGAAACTCGCTCTGACGAAGAGCTAAAACTTGTTGAAACACGACCTTCGATCATCACGTGTGCTGGAGAACTGATTTTGTCAAAGAGGGGTCAAGAACTATTAGTATTATTTTGAAAGAGATATAAGCAGCGAATTGCATAATATCTCTTGATGTTGGCATAAATTATAACTTGGGGCTATATTGTAACTCGATTCTGTACTCAATATTCAAGCCTCGTAGTACGGCAAGTTTACAAGAGAAAACAAAAATGTTGCATTCACCCTGAGTTTTGTCATTATGCGTTCTTTGAAAGTAAGTTGTGGAATTTATTGCGGGTTTCCCCTGTTGTTTTGAAAGTATATTGTCTTTCCTTCTTTTGTTTATGCTGTATTTTTTTTTCAATTTAGCTATACAGAGGCATTGTGTTTTTGCCATTTCATTTCTTCTTAGTGTTGAATGAGGCTCGTTTCGAGAGTAGCCTGCGATTTGTTCACGAGTAATTCCCAGTGGAAAAGACCTTCGTGGGGGCTTGTGCAGACATACGGCTAAACAATGTGTAATTATAAGCTAATTCCTGTATTAAATGTGAAAAACAAAGGGACGGGTTCTCTAAAGATATTTGGCAGATTTCTTGAGTCTCTGGGAAACCTTCGTATGTTTCTTTCGAAAGATGTTTTAGCTCCACGTTTACCCAGATACGCATGCTGGTTCTGTCGCAGCTAGTGCATCCTTGCCTGAGCAATTCCTAGACTTTTTAATCATTCAAATTCCGTGTTTCCTTTAGAAATTACTGTGTCTGATTCCTTGGTTAAACGCTAGTCATCACTTTGAAGAGGTAAAAGTCTTTTACTTCATAGATCTTTATAAGGAGTTGAGATCTCTCGCTTTCAAATTTAGTAAGCGTGTCCAGATTAACCAAAAGTCCAATTACTTTCTTTTTCTTTAAAACACTTTTTACAAGAATTCTTGAGACTGAAAAAGGAAATATAATTAATACGCGTAAGTGGCAAGCTTTGAATGTCACGATTCCTGACCCCTCCTGATGGCAAATGACAATCCTACAGCCTTTAATTAAACGATCTGTCTGTGTGTTGCATGTGTAAAGAATACTTTTGTACGTTGAATGCAATTGTTTGCGTTAGTTCAGCTGACAGATCTTTTTGGCCCCCAGCGTGTTTGTGTTGTCGAATAATTGTAAATTAGTTGCTTTGTTCAAAATCAATCTGGAAGACAAAGTTAACTAGGCTTCGAAGTTGAGTCGCCGTGTTGTTTGGGCAGACCAATTACCCAGTTTACGGTAAGATTAGACATTTGAGTTATTTTTAACGCTGCTTTTAGGCCATAATCTACACGAGATTCCGATGCTGCGAAGTTATTAAAGGCAAAAGGAAGTTTCTCGATCGGGCAAGGTCATTCCGGCTTTATCGAGCCAAGCTTGGATAGCGCAGTTGAAATGATTTCGCGTGGCTTTGACGGCATTTTACGACAAAAACGTCATTATCATATAGTATGTACTGCACTCAACATAATGCAAGAAACGTTTCTTGTAAGCATTTGTTTTCTGGCGTCTTTGTGCGGGTGGGCTAAACTCAAAGTGGCAGGACAAGACTATCTGCACGTACATGTGCTAAGATAACTTTTGTATGAGGACTGTGTTTTTGATGGTCGATCTGAAAATCCTGGCTTCCAATTCCTTAGTCAAACGCTCACGTAATCAAAATGAGAATGAATTCCTTGGTTATTTTGGTCTTTTCGATTTTCTTAGATTTATAAATTAGCATTTATTTCAAGAATTCCAGCGATAGTTTTTTGGAGTTGAAGGCTCCTAGACACGATAACTGATCTTTCGGATCGTTCAGTCATGTCATTACAAAGACTGAGGTAAGACCAGTTTACACTTCTGCGAAGAATATACCTTTGATTAGATCTTTTTGTTCTTAAAAAGACAAGTGAGGTTGCAATTTTATAGAACCTTTCTCCAAATTTTGTCATTACTGCGACTGGCGATTCGCCAGTATACCGGAAAATTTTCTACTTTTGAGGGGGGTAGTTTTCGGCATCATATTCTTCAGCATGGTGCATCATTATCGATCGCATAGTTCGGCTTAGCACTTTCACGGTTTTCTTCGGTGCTTTGTTGTTCGAAGCCCACCGAAAATGTTAAGTATTTGGCTGTTACTAATACTCTTTACTTCTATCATCAGACTGAAGGCCGCAGAAATTTCGTAACAAAGTATGTAGATTACGACAAAACGTGACATAGGAAGATATTTCCTCCATTAGCATTACTTTTATTTCAGATTTTTCCTACGTGTTATCCAGTCTGACTGTCTGGATTTTTAAACCTTGAGCACGGATGCAGACACCTTATATAGATAAACACGTGTAAAGAAGTGCGGCCAAAGACCTTACTCAAATTGTATAAACTTTGACCAGGGACCACACGTCGTACTGGAATACTGTTAGGCACACTTTCTATGCGGTTTTCGACAATCATTTGAGATCAGTCAAGTCTTCAGGTTAATAACTGTCACCTGAACCTATCGCCATGCAGTGGGGCCCTCTAAATGTACCAGATTGAAACTGTTTCCACTTCTGAAAGACCCAGTTGAGGAGTGTCTGGGTGTGCACAACATTCAAATACTCCTCATTTTTGTTCCAAAGGTTCTTTAGTGCTTGCAAATTTTTGTAATTTGGCTCAGTGCGGCTGAAAACGACAAACTCAACTACCATTGGTAAGCTTGATGACTTCTAGGGGATATTTTCATGCCAGTTTGTAAACGTATTTTGTTCCGTGTATCGTGAACGAACTCAGTAATTGCTTCACCATATTTGCCTGATGCTGTATTTATACCAGCAGAATATTGTACCGTGAGCATCAGATTTAAGATTTTAAGAGAGAAGATATATATTGCCTTAGAGCCCCTGATTGTCTCTGGACGGATATTGTCTTAAAAGCTGTCACTGGTAGTTTGTTTCATCTGTCCAACGATCCTCTCTTTGCCATTGAAACTGTCAGAAAACGACGGAGAAGTGACAACTCTGTAAAAGCAGATTTTTCTTGCAAACAAAGCTTCGTGTAAATAGCTTTCCAAAACAAGTATCTTGTCACTATGCACTTATTAGTTAGTACAAAAGCTTCTAATTTTACAAAAATGATACTTGCTTCAAAGAATTAATCTTGATCTAAAAGATTACGTACGTGATAAGAGCGAAACGAAAATAAGTCTGAGTGGAATTTCACATTTTAACTCAACGAAGAGCTATTCTTGGTCATACGCTCTGAGCGTACGTTACCACTCAAGTTTATGTCGCCAGTTTTGTTCACGACGTATCTAACCTCACGCCAGTTAACAGCGAGGTCGAATTGATTATCCTCTTGAGAGGGGTTTAGAAAACGGAAATTTTTGGTTATCGTGAGAATGACAATAATTAGGTTCTCACTTCACACCTTTTTATAGCCCTAGCGGCTCTTAAGAATCCATTTAATTCAGTTTTAATAGCCTATGTAATTATTGGGTCACTTCCGTTTTGAAAAGTATAAATAGACCTCCTAGTGTGCAACTATACTTATTGCCTTTTGTTTTAGAACGGCTGCTGTTTATAAAATCAGATAGCCGCTGTGAAGAGCGTTCAAGGGACCCACGTTTACTAAGCTTAAGCTCCTTTAAAAACTGGCTTTAATATAATAAGATCAAACGTTCGGCAACACGTCCGTCGAACCTCTGTTGTTATACAAGGCGTGTTTTTCGTCAAAGATGCTTTCGTTTCCTCTTCCGAAGACAGATCGTGTCGGCAATGAATGTTTTTGATGAATTCTTTACATTGTAGCTCACCTGGGCAGTGCGATTGTCTTCGCGTGTGTTGTTTATAAATTTGGTTACAACAGTTGAAGCAAGGGATAGTGCTTGGTGTTGAGTGTTGTTAAATCACTCCGCAGCTTCCACTAGTGACCCTATGATCCTCATTCCGGGGGTCAACATACGCCGTGGGGCTTTTTATGGAAAGAAAGCAAATATTGGAACGTGATACGGTAGTTATTTAATTTGCCTTCCTGTGATACAATATAAGTGCTTCGGTTTTTATCTTAAACTGTTGTGAATCCAGAGATTAAGGTTCTCTGGGAATTTGTCTGTGGAACAACTTGGGCGAGTGCGCATTGAAGCGTCTGTTGTTAAGAGCATCACTTTATTAATTCAGGTAAATCTACCCGACAAGTTTCAAGCGTAACTTTATTCGATGTAATCGGATGGACTTCGTGGTAAAGCTGTATATAGATGAGTTACGATCGATACGGGAAGTCATAATTCTTGAGCATCCAAGGCCACTTAATCCTTCTAATCATTGGGAAACACTTATGTAATGACGAAATTCAGATAACGTAAAAATTCAATCGCCTTGGCAATTGACTCATGTAATTTGTTTCCTGTTCTCTCAAGGAGATCGTGCTGGGAACGAAAGATGTTGATCGCTCAGCTGTGGTGTTTACTCTTTGGAGCAACGATATGCGCAGAAGTAAGATCCCTCTCTTTGAGTCATTCTGAGGACAACATACGTTCGGAATTATTCAAAGGAGCAGAACAAGCCATGTTGCAAAAGATGGGCTTACAATCCCGCCCCAGACTAAGAAAGGGACAAAAAGACAAAGTACCTCAGTATATGCTCGACTTGTATCACAATCACATCAATGATCCAGAATGGATTTCTACCAATTTTAGAAACAAGGGGAAATGGACCTTTGCCAATACCATCCGGGCATTTGATCATGAAGGTGAGTGGGTGATAATTTGGTACTAGAGATATAATATTTTGGTTGGCAACCTGTCCTTTGTAAACGTGACATATCTAGGACCAATGCAGTGTTACGAGTGTTTCCCACCGGTTGTGTTCCCTCTGCGAAAACAAGTGTTAACTCTGTTTATTTTTGTTTGTACAAAAGGTGACCATCTGCCTGTTCCAATGTCAGGATTGTCGACAAACCGATGGAACCTCTTCTTTGACATTCGTTCTCTTCCCAGACAAGAAACCCTGACAGCAGCAGAACTTCGTTTGACGTTTTCAGGCGGAAAGAATCACTCCAACGAAACCGCTCCAGTAGTCCAACAACTTGTGGACATTCATCAAGTGATGTTACCGCAAACAGCTGGGCATCCGGCTATAACTCGTTTGATAGACACGAGAAGAACGGCTGGTCATGGAATAGAAATTTTTGACATTAAACCAGCAGTTCAACATTGGGCACTTAATCCCGATGAGAATTTTGGCCTTGAGGTGCGTCTTGTCACCACTGATGAATCTCCGAAAGTTCACATGAGCGCTGACAAAAGAGCGACAAAAGACACTAAACCACTTCTGGTCACGTTCAGCCACGATGGGACACAACACGTCTATCGCCGTCGTAAACGAAGAAGTCGACGGAGCACAGGAAACCGTATGGCGAAAGACAGCACCTACTGTCAAAGGCTCCCTCTATATGTTGACTTTGTAGAGGTTGGGTGGAATGACTGGATCGTTGCTCCTCCCGGATACCCGGCATTTTATTGCAATGGAGACTGTCCCTTTCCAATCGCAGATCACTTGAATACCACAAATCATGCCATTGTACAGACCCTTGTAAACAGTGTAAATGCAGACGCTGTGCCACGTGCCTGCTGCGTGCCCACAACGCTGAATCCCATCAGTATGCTTTTCGTGAACGAGCACACCAAAGTGGTGCTTAAAAATTACCAGGATATGGTGGTAGATGGATGTGGATGTCGGTAAAAGAAGGGAGGAGGAGGAAGTAACAAATGCTCAGAATCCCTGAAGCTAAACTGATGTTAGATTGCTTCCGTCGTAAGACACAACTGAGGCGAATTTCTTAGCGAATGGTCAAGGTCAACAATAAGATCGTGTCCAGTGCTACTGCCATCGGTCTTGGCTTCTTCACCAAGGTGACCACAACGTGGAACAGATCTCAGTTTTAAAAATTGCACGTGCATTGCCATGATGGATAATTTATAAACACAGAAACATGTGTATATAACGACTGTCGACAATAATTGATACGTCGACGAAGTAAAATAGAAGTCAATGAAAAAAAAAAAAGAAAAAAAAAGGGATTGCAATGGATATCGAACTCAGTTTTGTATCAAATTAGCAATAAGTAAATGGTTTTTGACCATTTCATTTTTATAAAGCCGGATTTTCATAAAAGACAGATTAAACATTTTTTTTATTTTCCCAGAAGGTATGCTAATTTTCATGGGAAGATATGATCAAAACTTAAAATTTTTTTAACCTAATAGACTGGATACTCCGCAGTATCAGACAGGAATTTTTATTACCACGTCATAGGTATCGTTCCTTCCTTCGTATTACGCCGCATTCTTCCTAGTATTTACAATGATTTCTGTCGTTATGTATAAAAGACTTACTGATGACATTAGCTCAGTTTAAAACTAAAATAATGTATAATATATTTAAGAGACGGAGATAGTTTCCTAGATGCAAGCCTTTGAAAGAAGTGTAAACTGTTAGATTACTCCTAATCAGTTTTTAGTCTCTTATTTAATGCCAGGTAGCCTCCAATAAAAACTGCAACTTGTGTAACCCATCAGCAAAATAACTGAACCAGGCCGGTACAAAAACTCTGGTTTATAGTCTGATATTTTCCTTTCAATCTGAGATGATAATAAAATTTAAGTAAAGAATGGCGTGAGTTGTAGTACCCTTTTGTTAAAGGTTTCTCTGTTAATTATCCATCATCTGTTTTGATGTAACTACCCATGGGTCCGCGTTGAGCTTCGGCTCCCTCTGGAGGTCTTGTGAAAAGAAATTACGTTTCATGCACCGAAGCTATTCTTCGTTTTATTATAGTTAAACCAGTTCAAAGAGTAAGCGTTGGTAATTTGTTGAATGCAGTCTAACCATGATTTGACCCTGAAAAGACTGTTAATGAGCCTTGCAACACAAATAAAGAAATCAGGAGCAGCAGTTGCGAGTTATGATGATAAAATTCTTTGATCGAAAAAAGTTCATAGAAGACGCTTTCCAGCTTTCTTCGTTCCTTCAAAAGTTTCCTTGAAATTGTTTGATTAATGGCATTTTCATTGTCCTTTACACAGGTCTAACTATCCGGAGTTAATTTTCAGGCAATTTGCTTTGTCAACTTTATTGTTAGCAGCTTCGGTTTGCGGGCTGATTGTAACTGAAGGCTATTTGCACCTCCTTGGGCGCTTCATAGCGCAGTTACTAACTGTTTTTTAATTACTTTTGGACAATAAACGCTTCAAGAGGTTCAAAATTTACTTAACATATCGCTTTCCAAGTGTCCCCCGCCGAAAGCAATGACAATTCCAGACAAGGATTTGTCATTGTTCATTTAAACTCTCTTAATTAAAATTTTAGTTGAAGTGCCGATGTGTTGTTATGACGGACGGCAAGGAAGTTCTTATTTGTTATGAACTCACACTGTCTGCTAATATCTCGAGTCCTCTGAGAGAAAAACCCCACAACCAAATGTCAGTTCGTGGAATGATGTATCGAATATTGGCCATGCGTTGTTCATTGAGGTATTACTATTTGATGAGGACTATGATATTCATTTTGCTACCCCATGCAAAGACTGACAATTTTGCGGGAGGTAACGGAGGAACTTATTCCGATGTATTCCCAATTTTATTACCTGTAATTCAGTTACAATCAATAGAGCTATTGACAGTCCGGAGGCCAATTTGAAAGGTTTCCAGTGGCTTCTTTGTGAGCTTAATGAATTCACGAAGGTATCTCTTATCGTTGGACTAAGTTGTGGAACCAAACATGATCAATACAATGCTGTTTTGTGATAACAACTGTCCTTATTTGACTCTGTCCAGTAAAGTATTCGTCAAATGGGGAACGAGTAAAAACAGATGGTTCTTCTTCATGCCAAGACATGTCAAAGTCAGTCTGCGAGGAAGAGGGCATTTGATTCTAGAAAAAAAAAATCTTGTTTTTTCGTTGACCTTGGCCACTAATTTGTTGTTTACTCAAAAATTTCCGCTTTTTAATCATCTTAAGTGTCTTAAAGTAGTTTGAACAAAGAGGGTCATGATCGAGTGTGATAAATAATATCCGGGTTTTTGTCTCTTTCCTACCAAAAGGGTGAGCCCCAAAAACTCAATTTTCCCTCTTTAAGTTTTTGGACCCACACGTTACAGGACGATTTTGGGTTACAATATTGTGTTCTGCCATTTTTCTTGTGCAACCTCTTTCCTTTGTTCTTCGTGACATTTGCCTGTAAAAATACCTACCAATACTTCATGCCATCTAACAGGGACATACCTATTCGAAATTAAGTGTCTAGGCATAGCTATATTTCCGAACCATTTTAACCGCTCTCTATGTCTCAGTCTTGTTTGTGTATATCAATCGACCCCGTCTCGAAGTAACGGACTAATTGCTAGCTTCAGTTAGCACTTCATTATATTGGCGGCTGATGTAGCACTGAGTTGTAATTACAGTATCCAATTGCTTCTTCATTCAGATTACGTTCTCTCGCTGGTGAGAACCACCTTAATGTCTTACCAACTAAAAAAAATCCTTCAAAGATAGACCGTCATTGCAGCCCTTTGTTCCCGAAAGGCGCTTAACACTAATCTAGACTTGATTGGGGGCACAAATCCAGAAAGAGAAGCATAAAAATAATATTATTTCTATTTTTTATAATTAGCGCATGTTACAGAGAATGTCTAGTGGGGTTTTTGTCTAAAAGGAAGCCTACCAAACTCTGACTGTGGGTAGTAAAATATCAACAGAACAGCCTCTTTGAAAGACCATCGCGCGAGATCAAATATTTATATTAACTCGTGGTTAGCCGCTTACTTAATTAATTTTTAAAAGGCCGGTGCCCTCTGAACTAAAGCCAAAACGTATAGTTTGATGGTTAGTTTGCGAAAAAAAAAAGAGAGAGAGAGATAGAGAGAGATTATCACGACACGCAAAGCGTTTCTTCGAGTTGCAGACGAGTATATTCATCGAGGTGACGGAGGAAACTTCGTTCCCAGGCTAAATCTCCTTTCCCGGCGCTCGCTAGTAGAGGGAAGAACTCGGGAACATAGTTGTAAAAGAGGCTCTTAGAGTGCCTAAGAAGATTTAACGAGGCCTTGGAAATGAGGCAAGCTCATAACAGCAATTTAAACTTATTCTTTGACGAATGAACGACCACATTTAGTCATTTGCTGCTATCAAAATGGCACAAAACGAATTTGCAATCATTACTAGCTAATTAAAATTATTTTCCCAAATACAAATAGTTGCTTGGCCTGTTGGCAAACCTACTTTCTCTTTAAAAAAAAACAACTCTTTAATCCTTTAGCTCTCGCGAAAAAAAATCATTATAGCGGAAAGTCTAGTCAGTTTTAAGCGCTTAGATTTAAAAAGACCAGCTTTGAATCACGCAGTCCTCCGATGATAATTGGATCGCCCTTTTTCTCTACTGTTAGCACCACTTTATTACGTAATAAAATTCCCTCAAATTCTCCTCAAAACTGAGAGCAAACGATGACATTGTCTCCTTAATAAAATAACCTCAAAGCACTTTCTTGAGTGTTTGGTTTAAGTGTGCGTGCAGTAATTTTCCGAACAGAGCACGCATTACGCCCGAACCTGGTCGTCCGCCATGTTGTCGACAAGTGTAAAGCAGTATGTAAGTTAGAGGTAAAGGGCAGGTTGACCGCGCAGAAACATTCACACACCCACACACACGCAAACTTATGGTCGTGTGGAGATCGAACTCTGGAAAACTGTCTAATTAGGTTTATCAGAAATTTTTTTTGATGGCTTGGTGCCTAAACTGAGGCAATGTCAAAGTAAAAATTCATTACCTGACAAGGAAATTCCGCATTAAATTACACGCGAAAACCGATACCGCATGCACGAATCGCGAAGCGATACGTGCGATATCGGTTTTCATGTGCAATTTAACGCGGAATTCACGAGTCAGGCAATGAACTTTCCTTGAATCGCATAATTGAATAAAAATAAGAAGAAAAGAAAACAGTAATAATATTGTTTGTTTTTATCCTAAACGCGCGCCTCAGAAAGCCATTTCAAAGTCAACTGTTAGAACCGTCATTGCATTAGCGAATAGGAAGCGAGGTCAGCAGTCGTGCACGCTTGAATCTTCCACAACTTTATTTGTATCTCGTGCTTGTTTTTACATTTGTTTTCAAACTTTTTAAATAGGCTTCACACTATCTTAAGAATAATAGTAGAATTTCACTGAATTTACGAGCCATTTATTTTTAACATCATTTTTCAAATTTCAAATCATTTGCTCCAGATGGAAAATAATTTACACCTTTTACCTCTTTGGTGGCAAAACTGAAAGAAATTAAATTTCCAAGCGAAAGCACTGAAAGTCTAACATCGCGATTAAAGGTAGTTATTTCTTCTTCTGTATATAGGACAATCGACCTTAGCACCCCTTCCGTTGTCACTTCTTTGTCTTGTTCAGTTAAACTTTTGCTTGCCATTTTCTGGGCCGTGTTCACAGGATTTCCTCGCTTTCTCGTTGTCGCAAGCGAAAGAAGTTTTTTATGCCTCTCCAAGAATTTGTAGTTCATTTCAATACAGGGAAGAACCTCTGGCTCACTTTGAAAAACGCTTTTGTTTGGTTTTTGGCTCTAAAAAATGACATTGTAGAAAACTTTGTTACCATTTGACGATAGATGTTATGTTTATGTACTTGCGAAACTATCGCATAGCTTCGTTGACGAATCAGAATGCGAGATTTTATCCAACTATGAGATCTAAAATACATGTAGTATTTTCAAATGTATTCGTTTATTTAAAAATGTGTATAATCTTTCAAAATGTTCAGCAGCTAGTGAAACTCCTGTCAGTTAATCATCTTGCTATTAATAAATTAGTCTTTTTACGAAATATCTTGGTCACAATTTGATTGGACAGATAATGGATAAGGTTAAACACTTGTCTCACAACTCACACGTGTACAAAACAGAGGTCTGGAGACGAGACGAGCACTGGGTATGAGCGCGGTTTAATCCTGTCCGGTTGCTAAGGAACGCTACAGAGAAGGGCAACAGAGACTGTCGTCGCCAAAATGGCGGACGGCAGAGATGGGCTGAGCTTTCTACCGAATGTTAAAGCCAGCACTTGCAAACAAGGAAAGAAGACTAAACGAGTAGCATTCAAAAATCTCCAAAGACCTTTAGTACTCCCTAGCTTGGAACTCAGCACTGTTGACTTGCAATCAGTGAGTAGCTTGTTCTCTCACAAGCAAATATGTAAAAAAGTGTGCGAGTGGTTTACAGACTGGAGGTCGTGGCAACAACGGATCTTATTATGCGGCGTCTCTGAAAAGTGCACGAAAAGTCAATTACAGGCTTTTGTGACGATGCTTGAGCCAGTATTTCACAGGGATTTTACTGCTAGGCTTAAAGGAATTTATCCAACAACTCGTATTAAGGCGCGACTGGTTCACACAGCCACTGTTCCAAGCTTCAGCGCGGAAGAATTGAAAAATGCTCTTCAGCCATCGCAGGAAGTAAATCGGGTGAATTCTTCAACCACGGTTGGTGAGGTAGAAAAACCTACAGACAAGGATTCAGACAGTTTTCACAGTGAATCAGGTGGATCTCATGACCGAAATAGTTTCAGTGGTATGAATTTTACCACAGACACAAGGATTGTGAGTATCCCTGAGGGGAGCGTGGATTCCCCTCTCACCCCAGATGGGGGTACAGCTATGACAGCTTCATCTCATACTATAAAACCAGCTGCTGACATTGAGGAAAACTGCCGGCATGAACATGCCCCGCCATTTGTAAGGAGAGTTAGTACACCAAATTTTTTCCCACACTTCAATCATAAGCAGCTTGGCCACATGAGAACTGTTCTAAGGACTGGAGATAAAGATAAGCTCTATGGACATGCGCCAGTTACATTTAAACATAATAAGTGGTGGGAAGGCCATAAAGGAGGTCATCTGATCAAGCCCAGGAGGAGTAAACTTTCAAATCATTTTAAATCTCAACTCAGTCAGATTCATCAGGTATTACATAGATGGGTCAAGCTTCACACAATACCTACAATATATATCAAAACATTTGACACATCAATATTGAAATTCTAGTACCATTTTTATTTTAAACCTTTTAACTCTCATGAGTGACCAAGACAGAATTTCTCCTTACAATATCAATACAATATCAAGCAAACAAATGATGAGAATAAAGAAAAATATCAATTAGGGGATTATAAATTGATCCAACACTAAATTCTCCAAACTAACATCACAAGAACTGTACAGCAAACAGTAAGGAGAATTACTAATGAGATCTTGGGAGTTAAAGGGTAAAGACCCCTACTTTCACCCTCCCCCCTCCTCCTATCCCACACCTTCCCCCCTCCCTCTCAGCCCCTGTGCTATGTTACACTTCACTTTTTGTGATTTTGTAACAATGAATGATACAAGGGGGTATTGCAGCAAACTGCATTTCTACATGCCTCCTCAAGAGTAGTCCCATTCAGGTTTTGTTCCAACACATATTGTAGTCAGTTATTTCCTCTTTATATCTTCTGTCTTTACTTTATGACATAGCTCAAATATTCCATCTTTCTTTCTTGTCCTTACAATGAAGAAAAGGAGTAACCTGAATTTTAAAATCCCAAGCTTGATAAATTTTTAAGCGGATTTCCTCTCTTGAAAGTGCTTTGGTAGGTTTGTGTTACAGTTTTCTTTGTCATTAATGAATTGTTCATACTATATAGTTATTACTAATCCTATATTCATAGTCTTAATAATTATATGTAGCTATGGAAGCTATATCCTTCAAATGAATCAATGGATGATTTGTTTTGTTCTCTGGCAGTGGCTGGATGAGTGGCCAACACATGAAAGAGTAGAGCTAGTATCAGAGGTGGTGAAGTGCTGTGATGAAGAATCTCTAAATTTTTTTGCACAATGTCTTACCCAGAGGTAAAGGGTGAAAAAAGTTTTTATTCTTCACATAAAAAGAAATTTAAAAGCCATTTCAGACAAAAATCTTGCAAGGATCATGACATTTTGTTCATTTTGTTTTTTTTTTTCTTGTTTTTGTTTGTTTGTTTGTTTTTTTTTATCATCTTGCAAGTTCATGTAGATCCCAAGGGTTCATCTTATCCCTAGCTAAATCACAAGAATTGTTCTAAGAATTTAATATTTAATCCTACAACATGAGTATAACACTAGAGGCTCTTGAAAATGCAAATTCCATACATTTATGAAATATGTTTTGGTGATTGGAAGTTTGATAGGTTTACAATTTCCCCCAACTACCAATTTTAGAAATTGTGAGCAATACAATATAATTACTCAGACAGGTATTGCCACTACTGGTAAATTTAACAGATTGGCAATGGTTTAGTGTGGTCTGTACTGTTATTGACAAGGATATTTGTCATTTCATCGCTTAAAATGTTGTAGACCTCAGAGGATGCAGGCAAGTGAGTCTGCATCAAATTTTAACCTCTGTGATGAATATTTTATCGTTGACAATCAGAGTACAGACCATGCTAAACCACTGTCGATTTGTTTCTCACCAAAATAACTACATCAAATACAATGATTCTTTCAGTATGTGACCATTGCATGACATGTTGTTGTGAGCAGTGTTATCTGTACTCTAATCAGCCAATCAGATGGCAACATTACCACCAATTGTGGTTAAAAATTAAATATTAATATATTACACTGTACCCCTATTTTTATGATTTCAGGTTAAGAGATACAACAGATTTAAACTGTGTCCCAGACAATGTTCTGCTTTACGTCTTTTCCTTTTTGAATGTTAGAAGCTTGTGCCAAAGTTCTCAGGTAGGAAATTCAGTATTTTGGAAATTATATTTGATTAATTTTAATTTTTAATTTCATTTGATTAATTTTGATTTTTATTTCATAGTCTGAAATTTTATCTAATCAATACCCATTTTTATTTGTGGTTAAAATTGTTTCTAGTTTTGTGCTATTCTTACATTCATTATCACAACCAGAAAAAAAATCAAATTAATTTGAAAAAATTGTAGTCAGAAAGAAAAATTTTAACCACAACATTTTCATTTGCTGGATTACAACTCTTTAGCTCCCGAGATCTGATTGTTAATTATACCCTCTAGCAGCTGTGCATTTCCTTGTAAATTAGTAATGGGAGTTTGGTGCTAGATCAAGATTGCAGCTTCTACCTGATAAGTTTGAGTATTCTCAATATCTGTTTGCTGAATAATGCATGGATATTTAGGGAGAGGGTTCACGTTAATCACTACTGGGAGTTAAAGGGTTAAACTGTTTAACCCCTAATAGTGACGACATGTAGTATTTAATTTCCTCTCGCAGTATCACTCTCAAATCACCAAGTAAGGTCAGGAGAGTTATGGAAATGATCATTAACTAAAGACTGAAATCCTTGATTGTTAAACAAATTCTCCTTGTCAACCCCTCAGGAAATATATATATACTCTGGTGTTAGGGTGTATAAGCTTCAAGGTAGAGAGTATATGGCAGGAGTCCATGTAAACTATATACCTTCAGAGAAAGATGTTTTTTTGTCTTGTCACAAGTGCAAGACAGAGAAAGAATTCCAAGTCCCCATGAGGAATCAACCCTCAGCCCTTTTGATTCCATGCTCTAGTGCTCTACCACTGAGCCACAGAGACTCTACACTGAGTGAGTTTTATTACAAAGCTCATATGACAGGCATCCTGCATACTGTTAGGTTCAGATATGTCGATAGCGTCATGTTTGTAAATAGAATACGAGAGATGGTAAGTTTTTGAGCTCAGTAAAGAAATAGAGATAAAGGTTTTTCATCTTGCCATGTGTGTGGGACAAGGAAAAAAATTCTGAGCCTCCATGAGTCTGCTATTTATACTTTCACTTTCCAAGAGTTAGAAAAGGTTTTTTCGTGGGGCATGTTTCTTGCTAAACAAACCTTTTATTATCATGTGTATCAAAGGCATGAACTGAATGAATTTGTGATTGCTTTTCTGAAGGTTTGTTATCGATGGAGATTCTTAACTAATGATAGTAGACTTTGGAAAGCTAAAATCGCTTCACTGGGTAAGTATTATGGAATTATTTTCAACACGGTAGTGTAAATTTTGTTGTGTTTGAAGTTATGAACTTGACATTTTTAGATTTTTTTTCTCCTTTTTTGTAATTTTTTTTGGATGAGTCAAGCAGTTTATTATTACTATCTTTGTATCCAGGGGCCGCTGAAGGAATTGAAAACTTAACAGAAAAGATTGAAGTCCTTGGTCATGGTCAGGCTGTTGATTGGAAACAAGCTTATAGAGAAGTAAAAAATTACTACAAAGATTTGGCCATGGTGAAACTAGAGAAGGAAGAAGAGAAAGGTGAGTCATAAACTAGACAATAAACTATGTAACCCTATGAGAAGTAACAAGATTTCCAAAATTTGAAGTTGCTATGAAAGTTGTTGAAGGGTTGAATTTTTGTCTTGTCACCCACCACCCTCTCTTCCCCCCCCCCCCCCCAAAGTGGGTCAGCAACAAAAAGATTTTGCCACTCAATAGTTTAGTTATTTTGATAATCAGAAATTTTTGCTAAATTTGCCAATAACAGTTGATGTCTTTGCAGGTGGTTTGCTTCTGGGTAGAATGAGTGCCCTCCATCCAAACAAAATGTAAAATGCCAAACATAGAATGACCTAATTCCAACAGATTGTATTTAAATTGATGTGACTGGGTGAAAAGTTACAAAACATTAATCTTAAAAAGTGAAATGTTACATTACTGCCACAGAGTTGAAAGAGAAATTAGAAGCTGCAAGATGCGAGGAAATGAAGAAGCAATCAAAAGTAACAGTAACTGGTATGTCTATTTCAAATATGTCTGGCCATGACAGAAGAACAGGAGACAACATGCAGTTTCAAAAAGTCAGAGATATGTGGTCTCCTTTTGGAGAGAAATCATAGGAAAAGGAAAGGAAAGGAAAACCGTGAGCTTCACTAAACAGATTATAATGAAGAGAGATTTCTGTCTTGAGCATATTTCAAATCATGTTGAGTATCTCTCATAAACGTTTTTTGTACTTTGCCTGGATCACAAAATTTAACCCTCGCAACATGCTTTTGTCCCTTCAGCTGCTCAGAGGGGAATAAAACTGGTACTTACTGATAACTTTGGAACTAGTCAATCAGTGTGTGCCAAAAGCTCTATTCACCTGTGTAGAATGAACTAACAGTGGATATATTTGCCAACTTTGCTTGGGGTAATTATGGGGTCAGGTGTTAGGCTTAGTCCAAGGCCACGCAAAGGGACATATATGATGGATAGCAAGAATTATCTGACAAGTAAAAAGTTGTACTGTTAAAGAAGCTAGTGACAATTAAATGTATTTGTATGCATTTTGGTAACTTTTGGTGTTAGTCACTTAGTGTTAATTCAAGGTCAGTTTTCCAATGATTGAATTTGCTCTTTTTCCATCAGAATTGCCACCAAAGCCCATCATCAAAGATGAACCAAAGGCTGTGTACAGTAGCGTTGGTAAGGGATGTGTTTTTTTCTGATCAGTTTGTAAATAAGCAAGACGCGGTGGCATAATGGCCAGTGCACTGGACTTCGCGTCCAGAGGTCTGGGTTTGAGACTCGGCTGGGTCAGTGTGTTTGTTCTTGGACAAAACACTTTAGTCTCACCATGCCTCTCTCCCCCCAGGAGTATAAAAAGGTACTAGCAAATTGTCAGGGAAGCCTGATGAAATGCAGGGGGAAACCTTGCGATGGACAAGCATCCCATCCTGGGGGGGGGGGGGAAGTTGTAATACTCCTTGTCGCTTCATGCTTCTTGGAAACCAGGATAAACTCTGACTGAGGGGGGCTAATAGGCTTGAGAAAACACTTTATTTTTTCCTCTACGGAAATAGCACCAGAATTTTTAGCCATTAAAAAAATAAACTATCTGTAGTGTAAGTTTCTTTGTCTTAAAGAACTGGTTTTCTGCTATTTTGCACATGGAGTTCGTATCGATTCCTTTCCTTTGCCAGCTGAAATTGTGATAGCTCAAGTGATGGAGAACGTCGGACCCGCTCAGTCTGCCCCGACCGCTGATCAAAAGGAGCATGGTGACGAGTTCACAGCAGCAGACTTTGATGGAAATGATCTAACAGGTGGGAACCTAAAGCTCCTGACACGCAGTTTGAAGGCACTGGCTGATGGCGGAGATAAACCTGAAGATTTAGATGTTGCATTGGATGTACGGCCTACCCTTGTGCAGGCATCAAACTTGTTGGCAACATCAGTATGTATATTCTCCATACTGTTATTTACACATTTCCTAAGGTGCTGATAAGGAGAATTTATTGAACAATCGAAAGCTTCCTTATTTGGTGATCATTTCCTTTTTTCATATGTATTTGAAATGAATGATTCAGTAGTATAATTGTAAGGAGAAACTAGATGCTGATTACTCTTAGGGTTTAAGGATTTAAATCTTCCCGCGGGCGAAGAAACGTGCGTCATGCAGCGCCGACAATGACGCCTGCTCGAAGGCTAAATATAGTTTTCGTTTGTCTCACAGGAAGGTGATGGAGAAAGAGGCAAGCAAAAGTTTCGTTATCTCTCACTTGCAGTTCAAGGTGTTTTTTCTGCTCGAAGGGTGCGGAGATTGCAGGTATGAAGATCGTCTACTGTAACACTTTTTAAATACACAAGAATCTCTGCTACAAGTCATCAGTTTAGAACCTAAAAATTTTATTCCGTCCCGCGTCCTTCGTTTTCTATTTTTTAGGGACACATGGATGCCATATTCTGCTTACAGTTCGATAAAAGAAGGATTATTACCGGCTCTGCTGACCGCACAATACGGTAGGCTTAAACTGGTTCTTTAAGTAAAATTGAAGTGTGACGAAATTCATTTGTTTCAGACGTATTTCATGAGAAAGTTTTTAAAGGACGATAATCAAATCAGATTGCTTGTTATGTATTCTTTTCTGAAAAGTGATCTTAGTTGTGATTTTCTCTCCATTTCTAGTATGTGGGATGTGAGGAGTGGGCGAAGTATTCACAAGCTAAAAGGCCACAAGGTATTGTTCTCACATCGCTCAGGAAGATACGATTCTGACCGTGAATTGATCGTAAGCGACAACTTTGTTTAAGCGCAACAAATCCTTCTTTCTTCCCTGGTGGCATGGAAAAGTGTTGTACAGGGCTGGATTTGAAATCTGGAGGGTCCAGGATGACACCTGCACACTGTAACTCAATTGGATTTCTTTCTCGGTAGTTTCGAGTTGAACTCCTCTGTTGAACTTTGTAACTAATCAATTGATTTGACCTGCCGTAAATGGACACTTTGAAAACTGATCGCATGATTTAATTGTAATTTAACCATTTCGTTACCAACATCCTTCTTTTTGCTGCCATATCATCCCTTTGAAATAAGTTGAGAGAGTTTGGTTTTTATGTCAAGGTACATAATAAAAAACTCCTGCTCGTATTCATGTGTTTTCTCATTTCTCATTTGGTGAATTAAGTTTTGAAACTGTTTGGAGAATAAACCTGTGAAGTAATCCTGCAAGGTGAATGGTCAAACCATTTCTTTTGGTATTTTTTTATACCTCAAGTACCACTTTGTTTTTTGGTTTTCAGGGTGGAGTGCGGTGTCTTCAGTTTGACGATGAGAAAATCGTCAGTGGCTCGTGGGATATGACTATCATGGTTTGTGTTTTCTTGATTTGTCAATTTTTGTGTTACCTGTTGAGACTCCAGGACATCTTTTTAATCAAGGCTATGAGATTATTATTCATATATGTGTACCGTTAGTTGTGACAACTCCGATTTAGTGATGGAGTGAATTGCGATTGGTGTCGTAAAACTAGCCAATCCCAACAGAGCGAAAAAAGACCAAAGAGCCTATGAGAGGTCAATGCGGAAAAATGGGAAGAAGAAAAAAAAAAAAACAAACAAAAACTGGACAAAGTCAGTGCCTCAAGCACAGGGAAGCGAGAGGGAACTGTTTGTCAGAAAAACCAATTTAGCGATCGATCTGTTCGGGCGCCGAAATTTTGTCTTTTTGTTTTAAGTTATTTTTCCGATCATGCGGAAACCAAGCTTTAATTTTTTTTGTCTTTCACACTAACAGTTGAGTTTTGTGATTTTAGGTTTGGCACATTGTTAAGTTCCACAGATTAAAAGTTCTTTATGGGCATTCTGGATGCGTTTCATGTTTGCAGTTTAAAGGAAAAATCCTGTAAGTGTTGTAGAACAAGAAAACTTTTGCCTTTCCTCTGCATGCATGAGCTTGGAGTAAAATCAAGGCATACACGAATTACTTTCGACACTCAAGTGAAAATCGCTTTTTTCTCCTTTCAGAGTGAGTGGGTCACATGACCGTACCCTCCGCATTTGGAACGCAGACACGTGGGAATGTGAATCTGTAATTGAAGGACATGAAGGTACTAGGATTAATATTGTTACATTATCGCCAGTGGCACAGAAGTTGCGCTTCATGTGTCCGACCAGCCTGGGAGGCTGTCAGTGACTTTAAAAGTGGAAGGCAGAGAAGAATTAGTAGGCGTCTAGGTTGTCGTAGACGCCTTATTATTTCGTTAGAAGAGGAACTATTTAGTTTAAAAGTCCCAGGCGTAGAATCGATTCAGACATCTAAGTTACGGGCAAACAGTATATTCAATTTCACTCGAAAATGGAAAATGGCCGCGTTACAAATTGGTTCTATAGTAGATGTATTTCAAAAGTTGCACGATCTTTCAATTGCACATAGGTAAACTGAGGTGTAACTAGCCAGCTATAGATGGCGGCTGGCGGTTTTGGTCAGCCACTGACTGAGTCTGTACACATTGCTAACATAGTGCTTATAGCACTTAATTTGTTAACTCCTAGGTGCTGTTACGTGTCTCCAGCTGAACGGAGACTACTTCGTCAGTGGTTCTATTGATAGGTAGGGAAACTAAATATCCCGTTTAATTTCTGCAAACCAAGGTGTAAATGCTCATTTTGGGGGGCGAGGGAACGAGAAGCGCGACAGGCAAATGATGCAATAGAGTTTGCGTAGTTCGGCAAATGCAGCAAACTTTTAGATGCATGCACAGGGAAATTTGCAACAGGCGGTAAGGGCGGGAAACTTGCAACAAGCGGCAAGCGGGGGAAACCTGCAACAAGCAGTAAGCGTGGTAGAAACTTTCGTCAAGAGGCAAGCGCGGGAACCTGAGGCAAGCGCGGGAACCCGAAACAAGCAGTAAGCGCGGGAAAATTTGCAACAAGCGACATGCACGGGAGACCTGCAATAAGCGTTGACCGCGGGAAAACTTACGGCAAGCGGAAACCGCGCGGAGAAGCTTGCATCAACCGGAAAGCGTAAGAGAAGTTCTTTTGGCCAAATCCTCGTTGTGTTTTCTTTGCTCTTGTACATCATCTAAGACTCACCACTATTTGAATATCACGGAAAATGAAAATTATTTAAACCTATCTCGTCTTTGTAGGACGTTAAAATTGTGGGATATAAAGACAAGAGCGTGTCTTCATACATTTGAGGGACATAAAGACGCTGTACTGGCCGTCACGGTAAAATTTCTCAACTTGGTAGCTTTTAGATGTGTTATACTCGTTTCTTCTTACAGCAGTTTTCTAAAGGTGACTTCGTCGCGATTGGTTTGTTAAAACGCCACTAAATTTTTTTTCTTATTTTCTTTTTTTTCCTTATTTCTCTTTCTGTTTTCTTTTTTTTTTTTCTTTGAAAGGTACTCGGTAACCTAATAATCAGTGGGTCCGCGGACGGCATGATTATGTTCTGGAACCTGGAAACGGGATTCTGCGAAGCTGCTATCCAAGGTCACGAGGGCCCAGTCCACTCTCTGGATTACAATGGTCATCAACATTTCTTCTCATCAGGAGGGTAAGACTTTTTCCTAGGTTATTTCATTTTCTTGCGAGAGAACCTCCTGTAACTCTTCTCAAATAGCACTGACGTAAAATATTGCAGCAGCACTAGTTAATGCTAAGCCAACTGTTACAAGCTTGGCATTAGATGTTATCTCACGTTTCTGCTTTGATTTAGAAAACCCTTGACTACTATTCAGGAATTGCCGTTTCGCGCTTTCTTAGTGAATTTGTGAGAACAAACTCGCCCTCGCCGAGACTTTGAGCCAAGATTTTTCGTCATCATTATTTTGGCGTTGTATTTTGGCGTTTCAGTCTTGATATCTATATTGTCTCAGTTTAGATCTCAAAGTAGTTCACTCTGTTGAAGAGTTTGAGCCAACAACACTCAAAAACAAATTTTGCAGGCTTCTTTTCAGCAGCTGCTTAAATTACAGCTTACCATCGAGGATTATCGCTTTGCCAACCCATAAATATAAGTAATCATTTCCTTTACGAGATATGCGTATTAGGAAAGCTTGTACCCACAAGTCCTTCTAGGTAATTATATTGAAAATGGTTTGCGCTCCGACGTCCGAACGTTTACAAGTGAAAGTATTGCGGTTTTTTAGCGCGTTTTTTTTTTGTTTCATATCACAGGGATAATTTATTGAAGGAGTGGGACCTAAGTACCTGTACGTGTCTACGATCATTACAGGGACACAAAGGGCCGGTGTTCTGTGTTAAGGTAGGATTAGGATCTTTCATTTGTGCTCCGTTTAATGAGCACAAACTTCTTTCACTTTACTTTCGTTATACTACTATAACTTTGACAACTTTGTTCCCAGGCCGTCCCGCACAGGGTTGTCTCTTGCTCTGCCGACGGATTTACGAGGATCTGGGACCTAAATAGTTTGCCCGAAGGAAAGGTTGGTGACGTTGCATAACCCACAAGTTGGAGTCAATTTTTTAAAAATATATCATTTTTAAAACGCTGTTATTGTTCCTTTCTTTTTTTGGTAGGGTCTGAGTAAAGCAATTGCTGTTCAAGAAAACGTTATCACACCAACCAAAGTGGTAGAAAACTCTCTCGAGAAATCTTTAAAATAGATTTAGGGGGTAGATAATGCTCATTTTGACCCGGTCTTGCACCAAAATTTTGTTTTTTAAGTAATATTGCTGCTTGTTTTTTGACACCTGTTTACGTCAATGTTACTGATTGTAAAGACAGTCGAGACACAAGCACTCTGCTTGGTTGCTATGCAATCATGTCCTTTACTAACAAGGAAACAAACAAACAGCATAATTATTTATTAATTTTTTTCTTCGCTGAACTGTTTCAGACTAACTGTACATTATGCGCTCAGCACACGGTTTTTCTTTTTTTTTAAAGAAAACACTGTTATAAATTAAGAACATTTCCAAAATATACGTGGAATTTTTCCGTTTTTAACTGAAACAGATGCTAAAAGAATTTGTACCGAAATGTAAGCCAGGAGATAAAATAAACAGTATTGATGCCTGGGGACGTTTACTCTGGAATACAAACAGATGAAGAAATAATTAAAATTTTTAAAATTTCAGATGTTAATAGCGAGATGCTCTTTATCAGGCAATGATTTTGGAGAAGGTGGAAATATGGAAAATATTTGTATTTGTTTAGATATACTGTTGTCATGTTAATAAAAATTAGTATCTATAAACATTCGAGTGAATAAACAACATATCGATTTTAACATATCTTCAGTTGTACCTTCTTGGTTTAAAATATTTCAAGGGCATCAACTTGATATCCTCATCAAGTAATTTAAAATTTTTGTATCTTTTTTGTACCCTTCAATCCTGTAACTATCACAGGTGAAAAAGAGTCCTTTTTTTACCATTATTAGCAGTGAATGACGTAGATAGAGTGAAGTGTTCCTCTGAGATATAATTAATTATCAGGTTCTAGAAATTTGCGCCGCAGGCCATATTTCTAATTTGTCCTCTTTCCTGCACGCGAAGTTTTAGCGTCTAACTTTTACTTTTGTTAAGTGTTCGACAGACCTCTTCGCCTTTTAAAAGTGTCCACTGTGTGATCATGTACAGACGCGATTGATTGGAAAAATTTTCTTTACCCGCAAATGCGTGTTTAGTATGTTGTCATTGTTATGGAGTTTTAAAAAAAAGCACAACATTGTCGTTAATGATAGTGAATGTCTCTGGTTTGACGCGTTGGTCGCTGAAAACAATTTTTACGTGTGATAAAATTGATAACAAGACATTTGGGAAACATGCGCCTGTATGCAATGGAATTAATTTGGCTTGAAAGCCAAGAGTTTTTATAGGAATGTGCCCCGGATTGAAATGCTTAGCATAGAAGCTACTCTTGAGCTGACAGTCTCAGTATGCAGAATGCTAAGTTTTAACATCGATTTTCCCATCACAGAAAACATTGCCGCTTTATTTTGGATTATACCAAAAACAGTGAAACTTTCTACCTAGGTTTGGATGAAGGAATTAACATTAGGAGGGACGGAGAACTTTTTTAATGGAAAAAAAAAGACAGTCGAAACTGATTTGTTAAATTGACTGGGACACTAATGAAGTCTTGATGTCAATTTGGCAGTTCTGTGCGCCAACCATATTCCACGCTGTCAAAGTTCTCGCATCTCCATACAACTGTAGTCCTTATGTGCGAAATTTTCCGCCGTCCTCGTCCGCTGGCTTGCTATGCAAATTGCTTATCGAAACCCAGCCCTTGGCTCAATGCTGCTGAAGCCTACGCCATTTCAGTTGACACACAGAGGAACAGTACTGAGAGAATTCTCTCTTTTCGCAGCATGATGGATTGAAAGACTCCAGCTGATCTCTAAAAAAAAATGTAATCTAATTTTGCACTTCTAAAATAATCACTAAATTCCGCATCAGATTTTTCTTCTAATACCAAATATTAGCACATACAATACTCTTGAAAAAGTGAGTTCAAAATGGAAAACCGTGCTTCATTTCACGTTTTTTCGTACCAAAGGTTGATATTGTGAAATCTTTTCTCATTGACATGAAGTGTTATTGTTTTCCAGGATTACAGAGCGTAAATCACATGAAGTGTATTGACAATGAAATAAATCTCTCAAGCTGTTGACACTATTGTTCAAATACCACGCTAATTAATATCGAAAACAAAACAAGAGTTGTTTTTATTTCTGAGGGTCTATGGTATAATTGCTCAATCCTGAAGGAGGAAGACGACATGAACTACCGCTAGCTGAGCTGTGATTTAATTGAGCAATTGAAGCAGTGTGCTTCCTTACATTGAGAAAACTTGATATTTACCAATTAACTGCAAGACTCGAGGCAACAAAATGAACTAATGTACATTTGAGACCAGGCGGCCTTTGGAAGGGTTTTCGCAAAATTTAGCACAACTGTGACACATCTCGAGAAAAGATATCTTTCACGGTAAGAAGCAATTGAAATTCTTTAGATTTTACATTGATTTTGATCCACTGGGGATTCATTAATTTTAAAGAAGAGTATTTGATAAGCCTCACTCTTAAAATCTACTGCGTCTCTCTGAAGTGAACGTAATATTTGAAATTGCCAATCGCGTAGAATACTCATTCACTCAGTCTAACGTTTTTGCATGACATGCCAAGCGCGAAGGGCTAGATCGCTTTTTCTACCCTCAAAATTGGCGAGACGAACAACCGCCAATTCTTGGTGACCCGAACAGCCTATCTTAGGGAAAAAAGCCGTACAGGAAATATCTCAATTGCGTGAAAAGTAGTTTTGATAACCTCACGCGACGAAGTCAGTATTTGCGTGTGTTCGCAGCGCCAAGATTCTTCATTTAAAGACTTTAGAGCTTACATTCGCGGAAAGATTTATCCCTTTAGCGTTCCTGTTCATTTGCCAGGAAGTAAAAGGCTTAATAAAACAGCGAGAGCTTATTCAATAAGAATCTTGCAATGCGATCTCGAGTAATTGACAAGGGGATCATTGGGTTTTATTCACTCAAATCATCTGCTAACCGCTATCTGTCTCGGATCAAAAGCTGATCGATCGGGCGACAGAAAGTAATTTTAACCCCTAGATATCTGTATTTCGGCGTGCCTGCATGCCCTTTGCTTTTTAAAAACATAACGGAGACACGATAGTAATTTATTTACAAAGTAATTGTAAGTGTTTGTAAAACTTCTCGATTTTTCTGCATCTCAATTTCCTAATTTCTTCACTCCTGTGAACTAAATTTAGCACTAAAGATTATTGATGCTATAATTGATAAGGAAAAGAATAGCGCTGTTCTTTAAACGACAAATTATATTCTAGATCGTTTTGCGCATTTCAGAAAATTGTAGTTGCTTCCATTTCAAAGAAATAATATACAACACCGCCGGGCTTTGCAACGCTGTTGACAACATGGACTTGACCAACCGCCGTGCGGCGTGTAAGGCAGTTGAAGAGCCGGTAGTAATGATAATAACTACTCGAGTACCTTGCGGCAATGCAGAAGAGTTATGATAGTGCTGGGGTCACGTTCTTCGCTCCAATAACCTTGTTACCAAAGCCAACGTAGCATTTTAGGCAGACGGTCAGTAAATGACGAGGATATCCATGAAATGATTTTGAAATGAACAAGCAGCGGTTTCTCGCTTACGACGGCACCATAACCTTCGCACTTTCTTTTTTTCTTAATTTCGCTTTTTATTTCATATTTATTTTATGGAGAATCATCCAGGAATCAGAGCCCTCCATAACACCAATAAAATAAACTCGCAAAGTCAGAAATTGTATCGGTGAATAGCAATTAAGTAAACTGTGGCATTTTCTTTAAGAACAAAATTCCCTCTTTGACTGACGTTTCACCGCACTCAAGAGTCACTGGAGACGAATAGCGCTTTTTCAGTTTCTTCTGAGCAGGCCTTATGGTATTGGGGAAAGAATCTATTCAGTTACTGGTTTGGCATTTCGCTTCCTTTTCGGAATTCTAACGGTTAAAGAAAAAGGAAACTTCCTTCTGATACGTACAAAAATTTGTGTGCTCAACAGGTTGTTACGTAACGTAAGCTTTGCGTATCTTATGCTTACTACGCATGCGACAAAACACTAAAAGAGATTCTGTCTTCCATCGTTGAACATGTGCCAATTCTCGTGAGAAGACAGCCTGATGGTTAATTTACTGTTCATTAATTTTCTGTGACACGATATCAAAACGGTCCCTGTTTGTGAGTTGAGAAACGTAAAAAAGATGAAAGTCTCACCAGGGAAATCAAGAAACCCTCAGGTTTTTTTCCTGTGACGAAACTGAGGTAATTTTTACCATCTTACCAAAGCGAGTCTTAACTTTCGAACGGAAACGTATAAAGAATCACTTCAGATTCAATCAATCAAAGTCGGTAAATTTTATTTATTTACTTTCATTTTTTGTCTCAAGGGACTAGTTGTTATTAAGTACAGTTTAACCATGCAAATTAGTCACAAAGTGGATCTAAATAAAAAAAGGTTTTAAATCTTCATCCTTCCGATTAGGATTATAAATGATTTATTTACGTGCAAAGCGAATTGACGTCTAATACTTCCTTTGTGGGCTCACAGTGTAGCACCGCTGTTTCCAACAATACAAGAGGAATGGAAAGTGAACAAACTGTTCAAAAGGAAGCCGGCTTTAAAACATGGTCAGTGGAGCAATCTCATTAGAGCGCTCTAATCAACCTTGCTAACAAAAACAAGCATTGTTTAAGAAGCCATTAAAATCTTCAACTGACTCTTACCTGCTAAAATACATTGCTCACTTCGTCGATCAGGGCAAGCTGATGTTTCCGTCTTTTCATATCATCGCTCATATTTCTAAATTAGTTTGTGCGGCAACGAGAGTAGTGAAAGAATTATATTTTGTTAAATACGTCATATTGTCATTTTTAAGACTGGCCGCTTGTTTACCTAAATTGCGTTTAATAATGCACCGGCTATAAAAAAATGCCCTAATCACGCCTCCTATATGACTTTTTCTAAAAGAAACCGAGCGACATCATGTTTCCAGTTTCTCAATTGTTTGCCTTGTCACTTAACTTCTTAAGTACCAACTGACATAAAGCCAAAAATTTTGGTTGCACACATACAATCGCACTTAAAAACTGCTGAAATTTATTAGACAGTTGTGTTCCTCCCGCACGTCCAATAAGCGAGTCGGCCTCTTCAAAGGAATCTGATGAATGGATTTAATTTATGTTTGTTTGCGCAGTGGACTGTAATCCAATCGCAAACAGCACTTTACATACACCTCCAATATTCTTAAGATTCGAAGCCCAAACTGTGCATTTTTGTTTTCCAACAGTTTCGTCTCAACGTCAAACAGTAAAAGGTGTTCTTCACCCTACAGTCATGTACGAAATTTCATTCGTTGACGATGACTCCGAGGATTTCAGGATCCAGGACTTGCTGGGCGAGGGTTCTTTCGCTCAGGTTTACAAATGTGTGGAAACCAAGTCACAAACCGTGTTCGCTCTGAAAGAATTTGACCTGAAACACAAGGAATTTGATGAGAAAACTGTAGAACAAGAAGTACTTGTTTGGACTGATGTTGTGTACGAGAACATCGTTCGCTTGTACGCCTCCTTTGCCACAGGATCTTACATGTATTTTGTCCTGGAATACGTGGACGGGGGAAGCCTTTTTAATCACATGATGCAAAGGCACAAATACAGCGAAAAAGAAGCTGCGAACATTTTGAAACAGGTAAACTTCAGCTTTTTATCTATAGACTGCTGCGGTTAGCCCACTGATGTAAGCTTTCATCGTGTAAAATGCAACTCAGCTGCCCTGGTCTTCTGTTTCTAATTTTGACATTTTCAGTTGCGTTAGCGGTTCCATTTCAGCATTTAACAATTAATGCACTACCCATTTCACGTCCTGTCATAAGCAGAAAGGAGTTTATTTTAATTTGCTGAGCACGTCACCTTCGAAGCATGTTGCACCGTCAACAAAGACGATGTTTGAAGAGCAAGTTTATCAGACCTCTTGAAACAACTATGGCAAAAATGTTTCAAGATTGTGGTGAAATAGACCGGACTACCTTGTTCACTCTAGTACTCTTCAATATGTGACAAGGTTCGGTAAATTCTGCTAGAAAACACGACGCACATTTCGCTCTTGCGTTTACGATCTTGTATTTAATTCCAGACTCATTCGCAAAGCTAACCTTGCATATACTTTTGGTGAGCAATTTTACAACCGTTTTACCTCATTGATTAATTTATCTGACAGAATCAAGTCATAATCAGTTCCGGTTATCTTGAAGATAAAATCAACATTCTCTAAAATAATACAGCTAATCAAACAGCGGATTCTGATAAAAAATATCGGCGATACCTGCAAAATTTCCGCTTTTTTGTCTCGGATGTCTTTTACCTTAAACGGGGCAAACGTGCTTACTTTTATCACAAGTCATTATATATTCAATTTAGGGTATAATTATCGGATTAATTTTTATGTTGAAGCCTTTCAAGATCAAAAACAAGATTTAAACAAGAGCTCCGTTTTTTTGTCGCATGGATTGTCGAAAGTTTAGCGAAGTCCTGATGTTTTCGTTATGTTTTTACAGCTCATTCATGTTTTTAAAGTATTTTTTGGCGGAGAAAAATCAGCATAGTCTCACTTTGTTGTATAGTTGTTAAAATTTTTAGCCGTGGAATAGCTACGATTATTTTTTTTCCCTGCTGCTTATCTAGGCACAGACTAAAACCTTTGTCCATGAGCGCAAAGTGTCTTGAACGTGCATGACATCAATTGGTCAGGGCGTTATTGCAGCGCAGTTTTCATTCAGTTGATATTTTTGGCATCTTCTATGTAATTCCAACTCTGACCTCTAACCCTTTTCAACCAATTCAATTAATTTCTTGTTGCTTACCGTGGGTTGTATATACAACCAATCTATTAGTGTTGTATCACTTCAAACTGTTTTGTTTGTCTCCGATGGCGCCCACACTATGGTAAATCGTGTTAGTTTATGTAAACTGAAGATGCATCAGAGGAGCACTGAGCACTGACTGGTGACATGAATACTTCAAACGTTTGGTTCAAGACTAACCGTTCTCAATAACCTTCGTGAAACTTGCTAACTTACGACTACTGTACAGCCTACGACCAAAGCTTGGCGTTCTAGGACGCGGGTTTCTTTCCCCGTGGGAAGATTCGAGTCGAGTTGTGAAGAAGTTTTACCGGGGATTTGGCACTAACAATCAGTGCTAGACCCCTAAAGGCGGGCGAAGAACGCTCGTGCTACGCTAATAACGAGGACCTGCTCCCAAGGTCATCACCGTGCGTCGAAAAAACCAGCGCGTTTTTCCGAGTAGACGATGAAATGCGTTAGTTGCCGGCTTATACAGTTATCGTAGTCGTCTAAAACCTGATATTTAGACATTTATTTGCACCAGGCCTAAGTTTTGTTACAAGAACACTGCAAGAAATAGTTAAGAGCCATCTTTTATTTGGCTTCAAGTTTCACTCCTTTTTTGTTAAGTCAACTTTTAAAATTTAACCCTTTATTGGTATCGCTTCGTAGGTACTTGAAGCCCTTCATTACCTTCACAAGAAACGAATCGTCCATCGAGATGTCAAACCGGATAACCTACTGATCAAACAAGTTCCAGATACCGCTGGCAAATCTAAACAGCACCTTACAATCAAATTATGTGACTTCGGATTTGCTTTCAAACTCCCACCTGGTGTTGAGGTCACGTGCTGTCCTCCGCGGGGCGCGCCGATGTTTTTGGCGCCAGAAACAATTCTCGACAATCCAATTGGTCGACCTGTGGATATGTGGTCCACGGGTGTACTTCTTCACCTCTTAGTGGCGGGCTATCCACCATTTTGGCACGATAACAGCGAGAAAATGTTACTGGCGGCAGTGCGAGGCCAGTTTAGTTTAACTACTCCCACTTGGAACACAATTTCTAAGTCCTGCAAAGACCTGGTCAAATGTATGCTTGCAGTGCAGACATCCCAGCGTATCACTGCTGTCGAGGCTTTAAGACATCCTTGGTTTTTTAAGTTGTCGGAGTTGGACTCACCACGCCCGCGAAGGAAACACAGTAGTGAGCTGTCGAAAAGTTGTCGGCTGACAGAGAAGCTCAAGTGTACGATCAGCGAGATGCATTCAAGCATGAAGCTGCACCGCTTGGGTCTCGATCCTTTGAAAGGAAAATTTTCCCCGCTATATCACTCAGCCATGAATCTCTCCGAGGTTAGCAGATGACAGCAGCTGCGTTTGTCTCGTACAGTTAAATTTGTTCACGCTTAACAGTTCGGCATCTCATGACAATGTTAACAGATACGTTAAAAGTTGGTATCGAGGTCAGACGTTCTCCCTTCCGGGTAGCGCTGATATTTCAAGCGCTAAGAAGTCTTGACAGTCTTATCGGTCCACCTGCGGGGTTGTGGTCTACCGGTGTTTCCCCCTTACTCACTCTGGAGAGAATGATTCCCTTTAAGTCCAGTCTCGTTTCTCGTCGCTGTGCTTGACCGAGGAGGCCTAAGTTTAGGAGCTTGAAGCCAAGTGGGAAGGCCCACATGCGCACTCAGAGGCTGGCTTTTTCAAACGTTTTCGCTTCATATTCAATTTTAAAAACCAGGCATAACCAGTTTCTGCACAAATCAATGTCTTGATCGCATGCTTTCATGTACAATAGAGAATGTTAATGAAGTTGAATATCAAAATTTTGCTTATTAGACAGTGTCTATATTTCCTCTGAAATTCCAAATCATGGGATAGTCCGGTGATGGGACATAGCATTTCAAGATGATGGCTAGAGATGAGCAGGCATGTAGATGGGGCTGGTCGCAGTTGCCCAAATTATTTCACAAAACAATGGCTACACCTTTATCACTTTATCATTTTATTATAGGCAGATAACTTGAGTGTTCTTACCTTGACATTAGTGATTGTTTAACTAGTTTAATGATCAGAAAGGTAATCTTGGGTGGAATTTCAAAGTGTGACCAACGTCTTCCTTTCAATTCTTAAAAATCGACTCCTAAATGGTTCCAGAGAACCACGAACGAAAAGAGCTCAAAAAGTGACGATAAACTTGTTTGTACTTCAAATTATGCATTTCAATTCACTTTTCGAATTGAGGATGCGGAGATTATTCTGCTACTAAGCAAACAAAACAACAAAAATACGTTCGACTGTAACCCTACATAGTTAAATAATAAAAAACTCAAATATCTGTCACTGTGTCTACCTTCTTCTACATTCTCTTAATGGTTACAACAATGACTGCATTGGCCCTCTTTGTGGGACATGACATAAACAACCAACCACAATCAACAAACTAAAAACACCAGATGGGTAAAGAAGCATGTCTCCTTCGCTTATGACAACTTCACAGCTGCTAAACCAAATGACTGTAAGAATTGCCAATATGCAAGAAATTTCAGAGAACAGACAAAACTTCACTTGGTAATCATTAACATGGTACCATTTTGTTCAACATCAATTCGTGCAAACCTTGTCAAAAACACCTTGACTACAATCCTGCTACACATCCAGTTTCTAAGACACTGTGGTGCTGCATAAGTAACGAAAAGGGGGTGGGGAAGGGGGGGGGAAGGAAAGGGATGGTGGGGTTTAAAGAAAACTTTGTTTTATCATCTTAGTTGAAAGTGTAAATTGGTCACCATTAAGACTTCCTAAAGCTGACCTTTCAAGCATTAGCCCTACCTGTTGGTTCTGATGAAGAGCTAATGCTAAAATATGTCATCTTTACAAACTAATTACAATGGCAACTTTACATTATTAACTCAAATGATTAAAAATCATTTACTGAACATCAGGGCCAGTTGTATAAAAGGGCAGACAACACTATCCAACAGATAAATTGCCAGCCTGCAGATAAGTGATAGCAAGCCATATAGCATTATCCACTGTATAGAGATTTATCCAGTGGGTTGGCGTTATCCAACCTTCAAATAACCGGGGCTGTTGTTAAGTTGTATTAAGAGGTTATTAATTGATAGAGCACAATTAAGGAGAGTGGCCTGCCATGAGACATTGTTGGCTAAAATCAGTGTTTAAATCAGCTTTGAAACATGCCTGAATGCAATTTAGGGCAGATTCACCGAGCTGTTGTCCCTCCAAGCTATGAACCAAAACAAGACTATAACTTACACCAAGTGACAACAAAGATACAGAAATTGAAGTTTTCTTTAATTTAAACTCTTCATCTATTTGCCTTCCTGTGCCTTGCTATACACATATGTTAAACAGCATTTTCCACAGTACTGGCGATCAAAGTGACTGGCCATGAAAACTCCAGCCCCACATGACTCATTTGGACATTCCCGTCGAAGACGAGTGATCTTTCCATTTTCATTCACCTTGTAGTATTTCAGGACAGCCAGCTTAACCTAGTAATGAAGAAATAATGTATGGTTAGCCTGCAATCTAAAGTACAACCAGGAAATGTTAAATTCTACAGAAAAAACATTCACTTCTGTAACTCTCTTACAAGTCATTATTATAAATTATTCTAACAGTTTAAAAAAAGTTCTGAACAGGTAATGAGAAATCTGAAAAAGAAACTAAGGAATAAATTGTTTTAATATCTCAGCAAATTCTTTGGACCAGACAACAAAGAAATAAATGGTAAATAGTAAGGAGATTGAAATTTTCAGATCTTGGGAAAGAAAAGCCTCATTTCACTCAGCACTGAAGAAAGCTTGTTAGCAGTTAAAGTTATTTTGATGATGTCTATCACTCATGTGTCATAGTTTTTTTTTTTCCAATTAAGATTTTACACTGATAGATATATGAAGATCATGATGTCACAGTAATACTTGATAAACTTTCTACTCCTAAGATATCATTGATAATTCTCCTTACTATCTACTAGACAGTTCTTATGATGTTTTTTCAGAGAATTTGGTAATGGATCATTCTATAATCCCCTGATTGATATTTTTCTTTACACTCATCACTTGCCTGCTTGACAATGTATCAATACTGTAAAGTGAAATTCTGTTGTTCCTGGGAATTCTTTGCACAGGAAATTAGATACGACTCTTACCTTCTTCTTCTTGTGCTTGATCTTCTTGGGGGTGGTATAGTTCTTCTTCTTCCTTTTCTTTGCTCCTCCTCTCAGTCGCAGCACAAGATGAAGAGTTGATTCCTTCTGGATGTTGTAGTCACTGAGGGTACGTCCATCTTCCAACTGCTTGCCAGCAAATATCAATCGTTGCTGGTCAGGAGGGATTCCTAAGGTAAATGGTGTTCTCAGTAAACTTATTTCTTGTGCCAAAAGAAAAATCCACACAGTTGTGTACATGATAATGTACATCCAAAGAAACAGAAAGAACTTAAATCTTTCATTTAGCTTACATCTCTTCTCCTTACCCTCTTTGTCCTGGATCTTTGTTTTCACATTCTCTATTGAGTCACTGGGTTCAACCTGAATAACAAATACCAATGGTAATCAAAAACAATCTTATATATTGAATCTTTGAGGACCAGTTGAAATTAAGGTTACTCATTTCATGAAATGCATCTTTGCATTCTGCGTGGATGCCTCATTCTTCAGCAGCCACTTTTAACCATCAACAGGTGTATTCATAATTTCTCCATTTGAACAGAAGTTTGCTCAAGAGGGTAGCATAAAAAAACTTAAATGAAATAAATTGACAAGCCAGTTTACTGACACTTTCCCTGGTCTCGATTCACAGCCTAACATGATTATCTTACTTAAATGTTTAACTTGGGTTAAATATTGTTTTACCATGCACAAATTTCTACAGAATACCGCGCCACTTATTGCCATCTTAGTGGTGACTTTTGAGGAACACTTTCTTCAATACTTCTACTGTTAATAAGTTTTGTGATTCCCAAGGAAGTGTTTGTTGTCTCAAAAACATTGACAGGCCTGTAAGGAGTCTAGTTTAAGTCTGCGAGCTGTGTTAGTTTTTCATTCAATTTAGTTTGTAAGGAGTAAAATTCAGGGACTGCGGTTCCAAGATTCATCCTTTTTTTAGGAAAGCCAAGAAACTGACGTAGATTTAGGATTATTTGAAGACATCGATTGACTCTTTCTTCGATCATGGACAGTCGTATCAAGGAAACAAAAAAAAGGAAACTTCCCAACCACTTAGAAGATTCAAGTGCGTTATACAACAAAAAGATGCGAAAACGAAAAGACAACTGTTCAGTGGATAAATTCACCTAAAACACTTTCTTAACTTGCACGTGTCATAAACATATAATTACAGACCTCAAGAGTGATGGTCTTCCCAGTCAGAGTTTTCACGAAAATCTGCATGGCTCCGCTTGAAAATTATCTAAGAGATAGAAAAGCTATTAAAGAGTTGTTCTGTGGAGCACAATTCGAAAAATTATCCCAAGAAGACAAGGAAAAGTTCAGAATTCTCAATAAGTTTCATACCTCTCACCAAGATGGCGGAGAACCACGAGAAAAGAGAACTTCTAGGGGTGGTCTGCCTCTAAATCAGGGGGCTCCGACCGCTGATCAAAACGTACGCTGTTGGAAATTGAGTATTCGTTCAAGATGGCGGAGAGACGGGATATTACAAGCGACTAAATACAGGAATGGCTCCGACCTGTGATTGGATGATAAAAATAGTAAAAGTTAATAAGTTATAGCGTAACTCCTTGCTCGTGAGTATTGTTTACCGCGTGTCTCGAAGCGGAACAATGAACTATCAATGCGAGTGAAAACACCGATGTGTCAAACAAGAAATGGTTACTTACGTAGCGAAGGGAAGGCAGCCTTTCTTGTTCAGCGAGGTCATTCAGCGATATTCCGGTAATGAAATAGTCATCTGCTGACTAAACTCATTTAGTCAGTTCAGGCGGACGATCAGAGACTGGAGCCATTCCTGTATTTCACCGCTGACAGGAATAGCTCCGACTCAAACGTTTATCAATTTTTTTCAATAATTTTTATATAATTTTTAAACAATTTTTAAAAAAAAAATTTTTTTGAAATTTAAAACTAAACTAGTGAGCAGCGCTGTGCGAACAGTAGTTGTAAAACTTCTTTATTCTCTGACGCGTTTCGTCCAACTGTCGTAAACTTCTTCAGGGAGTTTTACAAGTCAACACCAAACGCCTGTATTTATAAGCCATTGTTAGAGGCCATTGTGTGGGCCAATGACCATAAGGGCTTGGCTGGACCCACGAGCAGGAATAGGCAAAGCTGTGAAAAATTTGAAAATTTCTTCTGAAAATTTTTTAGGCAAGGTGAGAAATATATTTGGGAGCCACGGTTTTAGCTAAAAATTTTCAAATTTGAAAAATTGAAGCGGGTTTTTACAGACGATGCCTGGAAAGTAGTTGGCAAATTAGGTTAGGATGGGTCGTGTACTTTACGGAAAATGTGGTTTATGTTCTACTCATCCTTTCTTAAATTTAAGTGGTATAAACACCTTGTCTAAAACAGTAGTGTGATACAATAGCAAACGAGATATACCCGTTCCAATACAGCGTCATGTGATGAACAGCCTTCATTAATTTTAGAACAAGTTCTATAAAATCATTTTACTCTTTCTTGTTATGGCCGAAAACTTTTCGAAGATTGGTTGTACCATCATTCCAAACAGTCAAGGTACTTCGACACGATTCAGTGCGAGAGCTACTGCAACTGGCTTGACTGGTAAGACGTTTTTTTTGGTTTGGTTTGTTTTTAGGTCTAGTGGAGTTGTTAGAAATTACCAAGCAAAATTAATCCGCGACTTTCTTCCTTTAGGTGTTGTGCAAAAAAAGATGAAGAGCCCGATGAATGGATTTCTCCTTCATGTGAACAATAACCTAGGAAATCAGTTTTCCACGAAAAAAACTCCCTCCATTGCGGCTAAGCCATATTTCTCTACCAGAGCATGCTGTAAATTAAAAACATCAGTCGCAGCGTCACGCAACATTGCGTGATTTTCCAAACGTGACATGCAGTTGCTGCATTATTTTAAAACTTAGAACCTATGTGGCCCCGTAGTAATAAAAGAGGGCCTCATTTGCAAGCACTGTAGATTACATAAATCTAAAGTTGAGAACTGGCCCATAGGGGGAGTCCATTTAGACTTTCGAATCTGGAGTGTTTCGAAAGTATCTTTGTTCGTGGTGTTAGAATCATCCTCTTTGTCATGAAAAAAGGCTTTCAACTGAACGCGGCGAAGGAATTTTTCAACGTCTTGCTTAACTGAAAATTCGTCGGTTTTTTGTGATATGGGAACTAAAGGCTTAAATTTTGTTCCCATATCACAAAAAACCGACGAATTTGACAGGGCTGGATGATTTTTGCTTTATTGGCACTTGCATTTTCAAACTTCATACTAAAATAACTAGAGTTTATTCATAACATGTTAATTATATGTCTGCGAGCCGAAGTATTCATTCTGACCACCTCTTTATGACGATTTGTTTAAAATTCAGACGATAGAAATATACATATAACTCATAACGTTGATCGTCAACATCTTTTTTCTTAAACTTTCATTAGACAGGTGAAGTAGTCAAAACTTCCGCTAACAGATGGCGGGAGTATTGTTTCTTCTTTGTGAGCACTTTCACTTTCAAAACATTATAATAAAAAACTGGAGCTTATTCGAAACATGTTCATTCGGTATCAAAGATCTCAAGTGTGCGCTCGAAGACTCTGTAACGCGGACAATGACTAACAATTTGCTGATTGAAGTTTTTGCTCGTGTTTTATTCAGCTTCACACGCGGCGTGACAGAGCATTACGACCCTGATGGGCCTGAAGTGGAGACCGTTGGATTTAACGATAGCTTAAGCAGTGAGGGTCGAGAGTGGAATTGTCAGCCCGTTGATAAACCTATTTATCAGGAATATTCACCGCCATCGGACGACGATCATGATCTCTTGTCAGTAGGGAACTTTCGGGTTAGATATCGGGTCATTGACGCGAGCTCACCAGATGAAGATGGAGACGATCAGCAAAATGAAGATGACGAAATGGCATGGAAGCAATTCAGACCATCCATTCTTCGCACAGTTTGTCAATCAATGTACATCGGCGCATTAATTTCACTTTTAACACCTACCATCTTTGGCCTTTTTTACATCGTGATCTCTTATGTCTCGTACGAAACGACACGTAACTGCCAATTTCAACCGAAGGAGACAATCCCAGTTAAAATACAGTGGATCAGAATATTGTCTGACTTGATATGTGATGCCTTTCTTTACATGTGGTTCTTTGTAGGAATGCTTTTTCTTTTTCGACCGTATCAGTTAAAGGGTGTGAAAAGAAAACTCATTCTTGTTCCTTTTGTCCTGTTCTGTGTTGATACAGTGTATCGTGTTGTACTTCAAATCTTTAGAATATCTCATTCCAAGCTTCCTTTCACTCAGAAGATTCCTCTCTATGTTATATTTCAAATTAGCATATGTTGCCAAGTTTATCTTCTAACAAATCACTTCCGGAAACTGTCGAGGAGAGCGACTTTATTTATAAAATTGACGACACCCTACTGCGCCACTTTTTTTCTTGCCATGTTTATAGCAAGGTTTATTTATCCAATGTACAACAAACAAACTGAAAATGGAAAACTCCTTATTGCACTCTTCTCACCTCTCTTTGGAGTTGTCTTTAAGGTAACCTCACGACTTTGCACTCAACGCTTGAAGAAAATTGTTCATCCGGGATACTCCTACGTCTTGTTAGTGCCGTGGTATTTTGGGTCAGCGATCATGTTTCGAATAATGCAGGCTGACCTTGACAACCTCAAACTCATCGCTGTTCTTGGAATAATCCACGGGGTGGTAGAAGTTTTAGAACGAAGCACCATGGTCTTCATTGATCATATTTGTCATGTGATCTTGAAAAGAAGATCAGCTCCATTGGGAAGTTTACGCACTCCTCGCCGTGAGAGACTAATGGCTGATATCGTTATCATAAGCATGTTGTCTGAATCAACTGCTATTGTGTGTGTCAACGGATTGTTGTACGTATACCAATTCATTTACTTACGAAACACGTCATTGCTAAAGCTGCTTCAGAAATTTGCAATTCATACCTCAGTTCCGCTGGTTATTGAATGGTTTTTCACCGGCGTATCCTTGGCCATCCAGACTCGCTTTCAGAATATAGCAGTTATGGCCATTTGGCGCAAGAGATGGAAAAGACACATATTGGTTGCGATAACTAACCTGGTTCCCTTGGCTATTTGGATGACAGCAAATCTCTGGGAATTTGTGGATGGGCGCTTTGATGAGTCTAAAGATCACCCTTGCAAAATGCCCTTCACATAGAGAACTTCTAAAAACTAAATGCCGGCAGTCTTTCAGCCTTCCTTGTGTCAATTGACTTATGGTGGTGCTTGAGATTGATGACATGTTACACTTACCTGTTATTATTATCCAACTGCACAAAGTAGAGTTCAAATATCCTGCGGTATTTTTCGGTTATTTGGACATTTAGTTATTTGGTACTGTAAAAAAACCAGTCGGTTGCGTGCGCTACGCTTTGCTTTTCCTGCCTTATGAGAAATGAGCAGAAAAAAAAGCAGTTGAATAAAAAATAACTTGTTAGAAGTTTTGGTGTATAAGATCGCTGAGCATTTTTACTCGTTGTACTTTTGTTTTACTCGTCAGCGATACTAAACACCAAAATTTCTATTAAGATATATGTATTAGTACTAACATGATTCCGAGTACAGTTAGGAGTTAATAAGCACGAGATAAATTGTTAAAAGACAGCAAAATTTACAATTTACTTATTACATCAAATTGCAAATGAAATCGTGTTATTACTTGTTAATAATGTAGAAGAAAAAACATCACAGAAAGTCAAGACCACGGAATTTTCAAAGCGTGCGGACGCTCTTTGTAATGTGCACTCGTTTTATAAGGATCCTACCATGAAGCTTTCAAGAACATCACCTTTCTTGTCGGTTTAAAAAAAGTCTCATATCTCCTTTAATATGGACATACCGTGTACATACAGACATTGAGGTACATTTATAATTCTAAACTTTTCAAGACAATGTATTTAGGCTGTACTGTTTCTAAGTGAAATAATTTACTGTCCAGCAGTCACGCACTCAACAAAATGATTGGTAGATTGGAAAAACAGAGTTCGGTTAACTCTCAAGAGACTCTTAAAATCAATCCACTGAACTCCACACTTAAGTAATAATTTCTGATGCACTCAAGCATGAATTCAACCTTTCAGAGTTTTAGGATTGAAAATAATTTGTACTGCGATTCGCTATCAGTAATAGTGACTTTCAATATTCCGATAAAAATAGACTTAAACTAATCTATTCTGAAGTTTTAAACTATTCGCCAGACTTAGTTAGATGCAGTGTTGGTAAACTTGTGCCCTTTAGGTACAACTGCTGGGGCGCAACTGAAAAGTCCCATACTCCATCCTGAGGGGTGGGGTGAGGGTTAATAAACGAGGATGCAATATTGACTATGATGTCTCATCTTCTAATGTTATTTATTTAATGACTGAGTGGAAGAGCCAGACAAGGAAATATTTGACTCGAGATCAGAACCGAGAGCCAAACATTTTCACGCCCTTAATATTATATAAAAAATTGATTAAGTAATTGTTTTATTATACAGTTTTTGAAACAATCTGCCAAGGAAGAACGAGCAGGAATAGGTAAAGTTTTGAAAATTTTGAAAATTTCTTTTGAAAATTTTTTAGGCAAGGTGAGAAATATATTTGGGAGCCACGGTTTTAGCTAAAAATTTTCAAATTTGAAAAATTGAAGCGGTTTTTTACAGATGATTTCTGGAAAGCAGTTGGCAAATTAAGTTAGGATGGCTCATGTACTTTACAGAAAATGTGGTTTAAGTTCTACTCATTCTTTATTAAATTTGAGTGGTATAAATACCTTGTCTAAAACAGTAGTGTAATACAATAGCAAACGAGATATACCCATCCCAATACAGCGTCATGTGATGAATAGCCTTCACTAATTTTAGAACAAGTTTTATAAAATCATTGTACTCTTTCTTGTTCCATCACTGAAAACAGTCAAGGTACTTCGACACGATTCAGTGCGAGAGCTACTGCCACTAGTTTGACTGGTAAGACGTTTTTTTGGTTTGTTTTGTTTTTTTTTCCTTTTTAGGTCTAGTGGAGTTGTTAGAAATTACCAAGCAAAATCAATCCGTGACTTTCTTCCATTATATGTTGTGCAATAACAGATGAAGTGCCCGATGAATGGATTTGTCCTTCATGTGAACAATAACCTAGGAAATCAGTTTTCCACGAAAAAAACTCCTTCCATTGCGGCTAAGCCATATTTCTCTACCAGAGCATGCTGTAAATTAAAAACATCGGTCGCAGCGTCACGCAACATTGCGTGATTTTCCAAACGTGACATGCAGTTGCTGCATTATTTTAAGACTTAGAACCTATGTGGCCCTGTAGTGATAAAAGAGAGCTTCATTTGTAAGCACTGTAGACTTCAACATAAGAAGAACTTAATAAATAGCTCTTTCAGTGAATAAATTATCTAGTCAGAACGAAAAAAAATTAGTATACGCATGAATTGGAGCCATTCCTGTCTGAGGTTAAATACACGAATGGCTCCAGTCTCTGGTCGTCCGCCTAAACTGACTTAATGAGTTTTGTCAGCAGAGTTTATCAGCGAATGACTTTTTATCGCCGGAATATCGCTGAACGACCTCGCTGAACAAGATAGACTCTGCCTTCTCTTCGTTATGTAAGTAGCCATTTCTTGTTTGACTCATCGGCGTTTTCACATTGATATTTCATTGTTCCGCTTTGAGACACGCGGTTAACAATACCCATGAGCAAGGAGTTGAGATATAACTTATTAACTTTAACTATTTTTATCATCCAATCACAGGTTGGAGCCATTCCTGTATTTAGTCGCTAGTCGGGATATTTAAATACGACTCAAAAAAGTTATTGCCTTCCATGATGGGTCCATCAACTTCTCGAAAGAAATGAAATGTTTTAAGAGATATCCAGTAGGAGAGATTTCTGGACGTGAACGCTCTACTCCGATAGATCCTGGGCATGGGTATCATGATTTCCAAGATTCATTTTTCGAGCGATTTAACGCATCTTCTTGGGATGTTTGCCTGTTTTTGGATTATTAATCTCTCTGAGGAAACGACTGTAATGAAGGGATCATTATATATTCTGTCATGGGACAGAAAAGTAGAAGACCAAACCAGCAAGTCAGTTTCTGATGTTAATTAATTCTGGGTATTACCCAAGTTTGTTTTGTTCGTTTTGTTCGTTTTGTTTTCTTCGGTTTTGTTTTGTTTTTTTTTTTTTGCGAGGGGCGGGGGTTCACCTCTGAACGTTGAATTTCACCCCCTTCCCCCTTATTTATTGTATGATGTACTAAAAAAAGTTTATGACTCGTGATTTCTTTGAAAAAAAATGAATAAATAAGAGACTAAGATAAGAAAAATCTTTATTTGAGGTCATTAGTGTTCAACTATTAGGTCAGGGTGAGCATATAAGGGACAAAGCTTTTCTACTTGATTTTGATAATAATAAGAGTAAAATGCAGGAAAAGATGCCAAGAGAACATTTAATTGAATTAGGAAGTCTTGGGAATGAATTGTGGTCTAAAACTTTCGAAAAAAAAAATTTTAATATTTGCAAAGCTCTTTTATTATTAAATAATTGAATGATATCAATTTCGTTGTTGCGATCAAAATTCTCCTGTTACAACATCAGCTTTTTAGCTTTGGTTTCTTCATGGGTACACATTAAAGTCCTTCACGCTGGGATCCGCAACGGCGGTAAACTGAGAAAATAAAATTAAGAAATGAAATCAAGAACAATCAGGAACAATAGACAGCGCTTGTATAGTTGTTACGCACAACACAAGAGAAGAAAACAAGCATGCAGCTGTGACTTTGTTACCTGTTGTGTCAACTGGTCAATACAAGCCATTCTGATGCGCTCACTGGTGGCAGGACTGTCCAGTCTGAAAATCCCTTCAATACCTGATTCACGTCTGTGAAGAAAAAACGATGAAATTAATTTACACTTTAATCTTTAACTTTGCCTCGGTCAGGACGTCAACATGCTAGCGCAACTCATGCCCTTTCGGTCAGCCAATTTCCTTATGATTGTTAAAACTAGAGCTAAAAATTGTTGCCCTAGCCTGAGAATTTGGAGCTCTAACATATTTATTAATGTTACGCTTCGCCTCACTTTGCTGCAGAATTTAGGAGATAAGTCTCACCTGGCGTCGGTGATGGCCTCTTTAATGGCGAAGAATACAGATGCAGCTAAAAACAAAGAAGGTTCTCCAACGCCCTGAAATTAAATACGAGACTCTATTGTTTACCAGTTTGGTTTAAAATGTGATTTATTCCAGCTCCAATAATCTTGCATCCGTTCAACAGGTCCAGTGACAAGACAAACGTGGTGCTGCGTCGGTAGGAGAGAATAATAGGGTGATTTAGTATTATTAACTGAGTTGATAGTGTAAATTGGCCACCGTAAAGAGTTTAAAAGCCGACGTTTCGAGCGTTAGCCCAATCGCTCTGAAGGTGGCCAATTTACGTTATCAACTCAGTTTATAATACTAAATTACCCTGTTATTCTCTCCTACTGATGCAGCACCACAGTTTCTTAAGAAACGTACCCCCTTTATTCATGATTGGTCAGTTAGCCGGTTAGTTGGTCAGTCAGACAGTCAGTCAGACAGACAGAAAGGTAAACAGACAATCACTTTGTTGGTCGGTCAGACAGTCAATTGGTCAAGTCCAGCAGCCAGTCTGTCAGGGACTCAAGCGGTGGGTCAGTAAGTAAATCAGTCTGACTGTCAATGAGTCAGTCAGTGAGTCAGTTAATGAGTGAGTCAGTTAATGAGTGAGTCAGTAAGGCAGTCACTGTCGATCGGTCGATCATCATTGAAAAAATAGAGTACCCTTAAAAGGTATCCGCCGCTTTCGCCCCCTATCGAGTTCGCCCCTTCGAGTTCGCCCCTACCTTATACCGTGTTCGCCCCCACACTTTTCGAGTTCGACCCCCACCAAGTCGAGTTCGCCCCCAGATTGAGTCATGTCTAAATTAGTTGCTATCGAACATTGCAAACAAGTTAGAACCAAGTTTATCTACCGAACATTTCGTGTTCGTTAGATAAACCGAGGTTGGTTTGCATCTTTTCCAGTCTGAATAATAAGTTAAGCAATGTTGTTTTGATTAAGTGTGGTTCTCTTTATCACAAGTTCAGTTTATACAGTTATTTCTGGTATTCCCAGATCCCACGCATAGTATTTAGTTGATTCCGTCAACCCAGTTCCCAAGCAGGTTCACGCAATTTCCGAAATTCAAAATGGTCGTCGCTGACGTGACATTTGGCACATTCTGCTAGTGCCTTCGTCACAAATCAACTCATCTGGATATCACTCAATCAAGGGGCGAACTCGACTTGATGGGGTCGAACTCGAAAAGTGTGGGGGCGAACACGGCATAAGGTAGGGGCGAACTCGAAGGGGCGAACTCGAAGGGGCGAACTCGATAGGGGGCGAACGCGGTGCAATTCCCCTTAAAATATAAGCCCTTGAGTGTGTAAAATACCTTCGAAGAATAAATGGCCATGTCGTTTGGAGCTTTCTGAAGAAGATGGACATTGAACTCTACCGGAATGTCTGCAAATCCAGGAATCTTGTAGGTCCCTGGCCCTGTCGTCCATAGGGTGCCATTCTGAGAACATCGTAATTCCTCTAGCGTAAGCATGCCGAGTCCCTGAACAAAAGCGCCTTCGATCTGAGGACATAACCAAAACATTTATGACATGAGGAAGTGCAAGAGTAACAGATAATTGCAGACTTTGATATAAAAGATTAAGTCAGCTTTCAACAGATTGATGAAACTATCAGGAATTGCAATGGTTTTGCTTGACACGTAACATTTCCGTGCATTTTGATTGGCCATTTCAATTGCGAATCACCGGTAGTAAGTAACTTACCGGAAGTCAGACGAACATCTCCGCCAGCTAAGAGTGACTTAGAGTAAAGGCATTTACGATTCTAATTAAATAAATAACACCGAAGTGAAATATATTGATACAAATAACGTCCTCGCAGGGTATGATGGGATAAGGTTACTGACCTGGCCGATGTCGATAGCTGGATTGAGACTGGTACCGACATCCATCACAATGTCTGTGCGAAGAACCTGTTCACACAAATTCACCCCAAAAAAGCGTTACAAGTATTGAGCGAATAGTTTGAAGTTAGAGATGATTGTCAAATCAACTCAAAAATGTTTTATTTGTTAAAAGTGACTGGGGTTAAATAGAGAGACTGCGCACAGACGAGCACTCTGAAGTATGGCTACGACCTTTGTTAACTTACGCGTCTCCTCCCAGCTCAAAAGGTTTGTTTGAAGAAAAGCAAGTTATGTAATTTTTTTGACAGGTGCAGTTTCCTTAGTTCTCGAGAGAATTGAAACATGTTTAACAGTCCGAGATTTGGAATTTTGCTTTCCCTTTTTTAAGTTGCGACCCTGTCTAATACCTCTAATACCTATATCTTCTAAGGCCGCCAAATAGTGTAAAAGATCTAGGCAGACGTTCACGTATAAGGTGCTTAGTTACATTATTTAGTTCGAAAAGACTTGCAATAGCGATGCGAGTAAGACGTCACCCACTTGATGATCTCCTGTTAGACAATCGATTTCCACTTCAGAACAGGCAGCGCCATAAGTGTAATAATTGTACAAACGCCCTGAATTATTTTTCCAATCGTAATTGAGATCGGGCACTCTGTAAGATTTAAAAAAATGACCTCGAATCAATATCAGCACAAACTTTCATTAAAATCGGCTTAACTTAGAAAATCGTCATTGAGTTAGCAAAAAAACAGAGGGAATTTTTATTTTTAAAAACAAAAAGAGCACGAATTAGGAACCTTACGTAAGAGATTGTGGGAGTGGTGGGGCAGGGGAGGGGAGGGGAGGGGAAGAAAAAAGGCAAAAAAGACTCTGAACCCCAAAACAGAACTTTATGGATGGGGGGGGGGGGGGGGCACATTGTGGAAAGTATATACTTGACATAGCTTAGACTGTAATTATTATCCTTACTTGTAAAACCCACTTGCAGAGAGGTTCACGCGGTCAAAGTAGGCCGCGTGTACCCAGTCCTCCCACTTTCCCTTGGGATCCTCCATCTGATAAGGCTTGAGTCTGTCCAGTATTTGGTCACAAGCATTCTGCAAACGACATTAGCAAGCGTACTGATGCTTTGTCCATCCTTTTACTCATTCAATTTTTTTTCTGCTTGTCAATAGGTTGTAAGTCCTTTCTTTGGTGGAAACTTCATCAACCCCTTGAGTGTGTCATTTATTTTCCATTCTCCCCCACCCCTCCCCCTCAACCTTACACTCTTTTGGTCGAAAGTTTCTTTAGGGTAGGGCATAACCTGTACGTCGATGGCGGGAAAGATACGAGAAAAAGGAAAGCTAGATGTATGTTGCACAATTAAACAAATTGTTATATGAGCGTTTAACGGTTGGTTTTGCTTTACGACGCTCAAAGTTGGTCCAGGAAACGCACGTAACTCTCGCGGCTGATCGAATGAAAAAAAAACCCATCGTGACTCCGTTGCTCGCGTTTTTCTTCACTCCAGGCACTGTACTTTTACCTGTCGTTCCTTTGAGTTTCTATCCGCTCCCTGAGCTGTGATTGTTTCTATCGAATCTTTCAGTTTTCAGTAATTCTATATGTACAGATCTCACGAAAAAAGCGCTCTTGCGCGACAAAGGTGTTGACAATTCTTACTTTAACCGCCATGCCGTTGAGATCAGAGGAGGCAGAACTTCCTGTCTGGGTAGTATTAGGAACTGTGTTTGTACTTGTTTCACTTATTATGATTTTGGATGCTGGAATACTTAAACATCTAGCTGCTACCTGCAAAAATATAACATAGGAAAGTTGAAATTTGAGTTCATGTCGTCACGTTTTGTATAACCTCACTGTACTTGTCGTTTCAGCGACATGAAGTCATAAACAGGAACAGCTCATCAGACTGACAAACATCTCACCTGCACCATTTTGGTGTGTAGTCCTTGGCCCATTTCTGTTCCGCCATGAGTTAAAAGAACTGATCCATCTGTGTAAACATGCACCAGAGCTCCAGCCTGAATATAAAAAAAATCACATACTGTTGATACGAGGCGATTAACTGAGGAAAAGTTGTTGACGGAAGCTTTCAATGCAGATTTCATACCTGATTTTTGGCGCGTAAAGCAACTCCAATACCGAGCATAGTGGGTATCAACGAAATTCCACGTTTCCTCCATCGATTTTCCCTTAAATCAGTATAAATTTTGTTTAAAAAGGTAATAACTTTTTTACATTTCAGGATTGGAAAGAATATCGTGAATCGTTTGTGCTAGCCCGCCTAACCAAAGCACGAAAAAGCGAGATGGGTGAAAATAGTTTCAGACGTTACCTGTTAAAGGATTGGACGAGTTTTCTCCGTTTCTCGTACTCGCATTTCTCTACTAGTTCATTCCATACTCGCTGAAGCTGGCAATTCGTCAATTCTTGGTTAATGTGAGTTAAATCTCCTTCTGTGTAAAAATTCAGTTCCCGCACCTGTTGGTGAAACGAAAGGTGACTCATTATGCGATTTTCAAAGATTTGAACAAAACAACACGTGATCCTCACCGAATACCAAACCTTCTACTCTTTGTTGATTCTCGTGTGTCGTTATATTGATAAGTTCTTACTTCAGTCGGTACATCTTTTTCTTAAGTAAAAATCACTTCTCTACTTAAAACAGTTTGTCGGTAGCTCAAAATGAAATTAATTTAATTTAATTAAAATTCCTAAATCGTTTCCATCTGTTTGACCGAATAGGGTGGAATGGGGTATAGAAGGAATTCCACATAACGATCAATCCTGATCAGACAGTTTCTCACGTTTTTGTTCTTTATTCGAGTACGGTAAGTCTAACAAGCCTTCTAATGTAAGAACAATCATTGCTACATCGCTCTAAATAAATTTAATGTCTATTTGATCAACGGTTAGGACACACAACTGACCTCTCTTTGGGAAATACCACAGATGGTTGCAATGTCAGAAATCAGTGACTCACAAAACAACATACTCTGCAAACAAAATCGTTAGCCATCAGAACAGTTTATCAATTTCTCTTTTTCATCAGTGGACAATTGAAAAAATAAGCATGAGCGAAACCAGTGGCGATTGATGTCTCTTGATGTTCGAAGGTTGTTTACAGGACTTTACCAATCTTTAATCATATTCAATACTAGTTAAGGAGAATAGAGCGCTTTTTGGTTGAGTGACGTAAAACCAAAACCAATGTAATCACAACGGCCAATCAGAAGAGAGGAAATACCTTTACGAACCAATGAGAACCCAGAGGAAAAACAACCAAATTGCCAAAAGCGCGGGAAAACGCGAGCGACCAAGTCGTGATGATTTTAATTTTGCATCTGATTGGTTGGGAGAGTTGCGCGAGTTTCCTTGACCAATCACAGAGCGAAGTGAAACAAAACTAGTCTCGTATATATTACTTTCGACCTTAAACTGAAAATTGCTCTGAACGGTCGATTCGATTTCTTGGTCTTATTTAAGACATTCTACCGTTTGTTTTGTACATACTTCAAAAGCAAGTTTTTTTCAATGTCTTACCTGTGGAACACCAAAGCCCCTGAACCCTGTGGTTGATGCAATGTTAGTTTTACAGAGGCGGCCAACCCCACGAATGTTTGGAATGAGGTAGCAGTTTGCCATATGGTACATTGATCTTTTCATGACCTGGCAAAGTGGATATGAAAAGCCAGCAGAGTTACAAACCCGTTAGTCTGATAACAATAAATGAGTCATTGATTAGTCTACCCACCGATCTCTACGTTGTTAAATCACATAGAGAGAGTTTATGACCTGTTGCAACATACCCCAAACGTGTCGGGTTCTCATCTGAACAAATGAAACAAATTTTAATTTTTGAAAGGCCATTAGAGTTTATCACCGACTTCTTCGGAAAAAAATGGAACTCGGAAATTCATAACATTTCACGATATTCTAACCGTCTTCTTGTCAACATCTGGTAGTCAACGAATATTTTGAATCTCGCGCTCGGAAATTGGCAAAGCGTCGGTTCTTTCAAACCTTTGTTCTAGAAACAATAGAGCCTCTAAGCTGTAAACAAGTAAAATGCCCATAAAAGGAAGGTAATCCAGTGCCATTGTCTACCAAAAATTAAACACAAAGTTTGATATGCTAATTATCTCACGAGTTTCTTAAAAAAAAACCGCTAAATGGCAACGCCTTAATGGGATCACATTAGAGTTCATGGATTGTCCATTGCAACGCGCAGACTCTACCTAGAGTTCCATTAAGTGTCTGTGCAGAGTCCAAAAACAAATCAGTCCTACCATTTCAGAAACATCCAGTGTGTTTCCAGCATTATTGTACAACTTGACGTCATAAGACTTTATTTTTCCATCGAATGTAAAACCCACCTAGGACAAGAAAAACGTAAACATATAATTCTCGGGCATAGTTTAAAATTCTCCATTTTCATGTTAAAAATCAATTACAAACCATTTCATGCTCAAAGAAGTATTCTTCTTGACAAAGATCTATCGTAAGGCATGAATGTGTTGGGAAATGGGAACACAAGACTTTACCTTTCCATCGAATGTAAAACTCAACTAGAGAAGGAAAAACGTAAACATATAACTATCGGGCGTAGTTTAAATTCTCCATTTTCACGTTGAAAATCAGTTACAAACAATATCATATTTAAAGAAGTATTCTTCTTGACAAAGGTCTATCGTAGGGCATGAACGTGTTTGGGAAATGGGAACGTTTAAAACCATTTGCTAGCACCTATGTACATGCGTCTTCGGGGAACGATTTCTCAATATTGAAACCTTTTAGCTAGACAATTTTAAAAATATACTTATAATAGCTACCTTGTACTTCGCTAAGAAAGGATGCCGCGTTCCAGTGCTCTTCATGTCTTCATCTCGATCAAGCATGCATCTAACAGGTTTACCAGTTCTTTAAAAAAGATGAGAAAAGAATTCAGGGGCCTTCCTCAAACTAGGATAACTTCCTAGACACTCAAGTTTACCGTGTCAGAAAAAAAATTATTTAGAATGAATGCGATATATACGAACAGTTTTGTTACCTCTCTCTGAACCTTTGAATGGATCCAAATTGTGGTTTTATCAACTTGAAATTCCAACAGAGGTAACGACACATTTAAATGCCGGTTTGTACTGAAAGTAAAGGAACACTTACCTTGCAGCAGCAACAGCGACTGCGTTTGTCAGAAAACAGTTCCGTGATTCTTTGCCACCAAAGGCACCACCTACGGGAGCAAAAGCACCTTCACGAACAAAGACAACTGCACATTTCAGTTTGTCAAGTTCTCAGAGCTGGAATCGAAGCCCGTTTTCTTTTTTTGCCTGTTTTCTATTTGTTTGTTGTACTAGCCAATCCAATGGTATGCCGATTCGCGACTCGGGGTCGAGATTGTCGACTGTCAACGAACCAGGAGCAGCCATTAGCTTAACCTTCTTGAACTTCACCTTGAGAAGGACGTGTTCAAATTTTCCTTTTTCCCAAGAACTGCTAGAGACTGGAATCAGCTCCTTCCTGATATCCCTGATATTACTCTCGTCGAGTGTAAAATTACCTTAGTTTATTAGCTTAATAAGAGCGTGTCGATTTGAAGAGTTAATTTTTTATTCTGTAATGTAGTTATTATTGTAGCATGTGATTTGTACTTTGGCATTTTGTAAGTGGTTGGTGTGTTGCCTAATCGGCTTTCACCGACCTCATAGAGATGGTGATGGATGAAAGATGTTTCGCAATTAAAGACTTCGCGATTCAAGGAAATGCAAAGAAACTTACCCAGTCGTTTGGTTCGCACCACAACTCTGTTGTGCGGAACTCCAAGAGCTCTTGCAGCAAGTTTCTACAGATACACAAAGAGAAGGTTACATAAACCTCTCGCTTGTGCGGCTGGTATAGAGTATGAAAGTAGGATGATTTTCTTCATGGATAATCTGTGGTGTTGATTGCAAACAGCACCCAACTTAGTGTTGATTATGAAGAATTTATTGTGACCACCTTCCATTACGTTACGTTATGTAAGTAGCAGTATAAATATGTTCCGTTGTCCACGTTATTTAGGTTAGGTTAACTTAAGTAAGTTATTATTTGTGTATCTAGCGATTAGAATCAGTTTTTTACCGTCGTTCTTTTAAACATTGTTCTCTGCTAAAACACAACCAGCCGATGTAGTAACATGCTACTCCCATTTCACATAAAATTGGCTGTTTGATCATACATCAACATGCCTAGCAATTTTTTCCTGAGATGAATTGTATTGCCATACTTGTCAGCAAATATGCAGGAGAGATTTAGAAAGACTGAGTATCTCTCCAACATACCTGTGTCAATGTTGGGTTTTGTGTGGAAACAAAAAGTTCCATCTCGCCATCTTCTCCCTTTGGAACAGCGATTGTAACTTGCGTCTCCAGATAGAAGTGTTCCTAGAAAAAACACATCTATAGCTACTTCTGTAAAAGTTAGACATGGTTAGAGATCAATTAGGCTTTGTAGCGTAAGTCTAAGCCTGATTCCAAAACTCTTCAATAACTTACCTGTCCTCCAAATCTCATCTCTCCTTCCAAAAGATGTTCAGATTCAGCAAATCCAGTTTCCAGGTCTCCCTTCTCGATGCTCAGTTCACAATCGTAAAAAGAATCTGCCGCTATAGCCTCCTGTAAAACAGCGAGTTAAGGATTAATGACTTGTTTCGAAAAGTGGCGCGAAGAACTTGGTAGTTTTACTAAGAATGAGCTGAAAGTGGTCATATTAGTACTTAGTCCATTGTGATCGCCCGGGCAAATTAAGTAGAAAAGCCCTGGTAAAAATATCCTGTGATCTCATTGTGATCAAATATCAAACCCGTGATCGCGGTCCGGATATGATTTCCTCAATCATCGTGATGACCTTTCCAAGGGGTGTCGGGGGTGATAACAACAGTAGTTAGAGTGATTAAAGTCGTGATTACTCTTCCAAGAGTGATTGCTAGTGACGATGTTGTGGTCACAAGGTGATTCAAGCCGAGATCTTTCAGATTTCAAAACCGCTAACATAGTGCTGCTTCTAAAATGGCTGATTTCAAGAGTCAATCTAAACACTTTCAGAGACAAAGCATTGCCATCTTATATACACACATAATGGCGAATGGCAATAATTAGCACCTCAAAGTTCAATATAAGCCACGAAACTTAAAGTTTATTTTTTTGTGCTTCAGGAGCTGAGCGCTGTCTCAGAAGTTTGATGATGGTGGAGATGTAACACAAAATTGTAAACAGAACTTTCCAGCAATGTTGAAGTTGCCGCCCACCTCAATGGTCAGTATTCTTGGTAAGTCTTTGTATGTTACTTTTACCATCTTGGCTGCTCTTTGGGCCTGGGCTTGAGTTTCAGCAGCTATTGCCCCTATGACTTGTCCGACGCAAGACACCTGAGAAACAAAACCATACATTATTAGAGCATTTATATCATACGTGTGAAATCATTGAGTAAGATACACACCTTGTCTGTTGCAAAAATCTCCTCATCATCTGCAGCATACCTCGTGACGTTATCTCCAGGGACGTCTTCTGCGCTAATGTACGCTTTCACTCCTGGGAGACATAACGCTTCTCCCGGGTCTACAGAACTAAAAGGAAAAGGATCAATGTCAGTATGTGAGCAACTGCATGCGCACCTACCCCTCCCCTAACCTGACACTAAACCTAACTTCTGCATTAGTTGACAAAACAATTTATAACAAACCCAAACCGTTTGGGTTTGTTATAAATTATAAGGCAATACAACCCGACAATCTTATACCCCTCACCTCTAGCCGCGGCTAGTAAAGGCAAATGTGGGATTATTTTGCTTGAAAATTCTATCAACCTTACAGTTACTTAACATCACTTTGCTTCGTATCTGTCCAGTGATTAACGAAATCTGATTTCATTCAGAGACTTTCACAGATGCTATCACCAGATGTTTTAGTAAAAGTGTGAAGCGAGGAAGAAAATTCTTAAGTACTTACACAATATTGGCATGTGCACGTGTGCTCCAAACAATCCCCAAATACAGTTCTCCTGTGAAAAGACAGAACCTCAAAACAGATGACATACTTTCTTACTCAGAAAGTTCGATGACCTACTTCTGAACAAACCGAAGAATGGTAAAATCGAGGTTATGCAAAAAGTTATTTGTAAATAGGAAAAATCGTATTTCGCAAAACATAAGGGACTAAGATTGTTGAAGTAACCCCTGATTGACGTTAAGGTCTAAACATTGTTTTCAGCCATACATAGCTTACATCGATTTTCTAGTGTTTATAGATGCTCAGTCATTCAACTAAATGTTCTGGTGCTTTAAATCCACTGGATTTTGCGGGTTGTCCGATAGAGCTGTACTTATCAGTTACTATAGTGTTCTCTATCAGGACGGCTGAACTCGCTGTAGAAGCTTTACACAACCTTTTCATCCCATTCAAAAATGTTATAGAAGAAAAAAACTCATTCCAGAGAGAATGCGAAATGGAAATTCGGCACACTTGATTCTGTAGCCTGTTGACGGCGCGTTACACATACTAATTCAGGTACAGGGATTCCAACCATATTTTTTATGGTCTCAGGGTTAACTGTACCTGCATATTGAGGAATGTCATCACAATAAACTGCCTCCCCCGTGGCGTGTTTGGCAGCTGCCAAGTGAGTCACAGGCCTGCCAACTAAATCATCCTCGAACTGATCGTCGGGCACCTCCTGAATCAACCAAAATCGGAGGGAGTAAATGAGAGGAGTATAGAAAATATTTACTTGTCTGGATATGTAAACAAACAAACAAACAAAAACAACAACAATATCGACAACTTGCCGAGACTTTCAAAACGATTTTCTAACTCTGTTTGTCAATCTAAGTCACAGCATACCATCTAAATCCTAGACGCGGAGCTCTGAGGATTACTTCTTGCACGTTTACACTAACTCTGAAAAAAGACGTTGTTGAACGAGGCTCATACTTTGATAGGTTACTGTACATTGCCATTACACGTCATACCGGCATATGATTCCCAGACTTTGGCTTGCAAACTACACTCTTAAACAACAAGAAATTGAATTCAACCCTTTGTTTACCTGGAAAGTCTGTATGCTCCGGGTATCTTCTCGGCGAAAAAAATTTCTTCCTGTCCCATAGCTTTTGGGTACAAAATCGCCCAAGACGGGCTGAATTTCCTATTAAAACATATGTGTAAAAATTGGATCAATGTCAGTATCTATAGTGACTGTGCACCCACCTCTCCCCTAACCCAACATTAACCTTAACTTGTTATCAGTTGATTGTCATTGGGGAGAGGAGAGATAGGTGTGGAGTTGCTCAAATACTAAGCTAAATCGATACTAAACATAGGCACGCCTAGCATGCAAGAGCTATTTTTTGGCTGGGTGGGTTGAGATGGGACAGTTTGTGTACTTAATGTTTTCAGTTTTGTCACCGAAAAGAGCATTACTTTCAAAAAACGAAAATATCGCAGAAAGACAGAAAACAACCCAATTTATCTGAACTCACACAGATATTATGTGATCTACTGTCTCTATAATCTAAATACTTCTAATTTAAAATAAAACCCATCGGTGCTACGCTTACTGTTGTCTCCTTCGCAGTTTTTTTGTCTCCTCACACAACGCCCTGGATTTCCCGTTTGAGAGAGAGTGCGTTGCGTGACGAGACCAAATAACGATTTCGAAAGAGACTACGCTTACTGCGGTCCCCTTCATATCCGGATATCTCGACCTTAATCGAGCCCAAAATTTCTGGTTAATGTCATTCTTTGATCCATGACATCATTTACAAGAAAACAATACCCAAACGCTGTGATTGGTGCAGGATATTTAAATGCTATGATATGATTGGTGCGAGATAAATACCCTAATGCGGCAATTCTGACTGGTGCGAGATACATACCCTAATGCGGCGATCTGATTGGTGCGAGATAGATACATACTTTCCGCGCGAGCTGATTGGCTAGTTCGGAAGTGAAAGGTAAACATTATTCACCTCCGAACAGCCGATGAGACAAAAACGCGCGTCGAGAGTGTGATTTTCGACCATTTTTCGGTATATTAAGAGAAACAAACTAATTCTTTGGGTACATGTGTGGTGTATACTAAAACAATTATTAACCTCAGCGTCGGTGAAAGTTGTGGATGTTTGATGAGCCGTGACACCTCCACTTTGGTGAATAATGGTTCATTATAGCACTTTAAGGTCAGTGATAAAGATTAGTGATAAAGAATCAAGGTTAGTTATAAAATAAAATCCTGAGTGCTGACCTCTTCATGGCCAAGCTGCTGAGAGACATTCAGATAGAACTTGAAAAAAAAGCTTGAGGCGAGCGATCTCCTGTACTCGACCTGACCACCGGGTGCTCCGGGTGCAAGCGGCAGATCTCCTGCTAACAACTGACAAGCTTCTTGTACGATATTTTCATTCCAGGTTCTGTGCGTGAATAACAGTAGGGAAGGTTTATTATTGGTGAGTGATGTAACCTGCGAGCAAGCCCAAACTATAGGCACTTCAACACGAGCTTCTCTTCGTCCGCGGGAAAGGATGAGGCCTGGAGCAAAGGTCTGCAAGAGGTCTGGCACTAAGTACTAGTGCCAGACCCTCGGCAAACTTTTCCCGATTCGTCTCAAATCTACCTGCGAGGGTGGGGGGTAAGGAGGTGAGAAACGCACGTCCTGCAGCGAAAATGAGGGTGCGCACGCTATAAAGGATGCGGTGATCTCGTGGTTGACCCGCGGACTCCTGATGTGAAGGTCAGAGTTCCGAGTTTTAGGCGAGTACGGGCGAGACAATTTACCCCGACAGAGCCTCTCTTCATCCTGGGTACTGATGAGTATCAATGCAAAAGGTACAGCAAAGTGTTAAGGGAACCCAGTCCTTACCTCCCAGTTAAGCTCTTCATGGTTCTCAAGGCCATTACTGTTGTCGGAGCCATTCCTCCGAAAGTGAAACTGCAGTCCATGATTTGCCATGAACTTGCATTTGTTTGCTTTTCAAACTGCACTCTCATGGCTGTATTTACTATGGCAATGTCATCCTCTCGCCTGCGAGCTTGTTTAAAAGCGAATATGTGTTCGCGCTGTTAAACGTAACGAAACAGGCATTAAGATTACGCTGCTTTTTATGACAGTTGAAAAAGTGAAACATAAAAAAAGGAGCGCTATTTACTTTAAAAAAAGTGCATAAGTTACTTTTTGTAAGAGATCGGTCATAATTTATCGCCGCGGGGGACAGTGGGTCGGAGGATGCTGGTTATGTCACGACAAAATTTTCCTCATGCCCCCATAAGGCTCTGATAATATTATTATAGGGCAGATACATATATTTTCTGTATTCCTCCTTTATACTTTGTTGGGCGACGACTGATCCTCCTTCTGTTTCCCCTGAAAGCCATGTAATCCCCCCTCCTGCACTAACCCCCCACCAAAATCCTCCCCGTCGCCCCCCCCCCCCCCGCCACCAAAATCCTCTACTCACCCCGCCCACCAAAATTTTCCACTCCCCCCCTTACCAAAATCCTCCACCCGCACTCCCCCAAAAAATCTCCACTCGCCCCCACCCTCCCTCCTCAAGCGATAAATAACAACTTGTCCGCTAACGAACAACCTTTTTCATCGGACTGTTCTCCTGGAACAAAACCAATCAGTGCGATCAGTGCTAACAGAGGGCGCACAAGCAACGGATGTTGCTCTAATTTCAAACTCCTGAAAATATAGATATTGTTGATAGAAGTTTATTACCTCCTTCGAAAATGGAATCAGAACGTTGACCAACACCTCGGTTGAACCTAAAATAGTTTTTCTGTATCCCGTGAAGAAATTCTCATCCAATTTGACCGACCTTGTTTTCCCTGTAAGTTTGTAATACATAAGAACAAATTATGATTTTTTAAGAAGACAGAAGTGAACAGATAGATAGATAAATAAAAAAAAGCATATAAATTAGGCAGGTTTACAATAACCAATACCTCCAGCACTCGCCAAAATCAAAGTACATCTTGCCGCCATTAGAACTGGATTTAGGTCTGATATCGGACTTGCGGTCATGATATTTCCACCTATGGCCTGACACAAAATAAACAAACGAAAAACAGTTTTAGAAGTAAGATTAGAAGAACAGACGATCTCGTGCGTGTTACTTTAGCGTCTGCTTGGGGGTCTCAGGTCGAGTTTTGGCGGATTTGAAAGCCTGATGACGGCTTAGATGGAATAAAAAATTAGTGTTTTGATTACTCTCTGGTTAACGTATTATCAGGTTAAAGAATCTAAAAACTGTCTAGTTTCTCTTAAGTGGACTGAAATATCGTTAGAGGAATCGATAAAGTCGTAGAACAGTTCACTCCAACGGAGTTTACTGACGAGATGTGAAAACATCAGCAGCATACTCACCCCAACATTTCTAATCTGATGACCAGCAAACCACTTGAGCATGTGAAGTATTGTTGTAAACCATCTGGTCTTGCATTCTATAGAGCAGAAAATAAATGATAAGGATATTGCGATCCTAGCAGTACGCAGGACGTTTGTCACGTTCCGAACCGTCTCGTTCACTACAAATTTTCTTTGTAGGCCCAATGGTAAAGCATCGGGGGGGGGGGGGGTGGGGTGGGTCGGGAAGTGCAAGTTCATGAGAATAACAATGTTATCACCTCATACAAGCAATTCGTTTAAGAAAAAATTCCATACAGACGTGTAACCAAAGGTTTCTGACTAACTTTTTTACATAATATGTTAAGCAAATTACTTTGCATGAGCTGAGTCCGAAAACGATCATCACCATATCGACCAATCAAAACGCGAACAACTTCATATTCACCTAAGCGCATTTCCTCACACGAACTACTTTACTCCCAATTACGCCGACTAACATTTTCATCAGAGATAAGTTAAAGACAATTTGGTTCGAACAGTAGAGGTTCCCTTTTAGTGGAAGGGGCATAAAATTAAGTTTCTCTTAAATACCTGGCATAAACTGACAAGCCTCACTGAGAACTTCCTCCAAGGTAGACAATGTCACAGACGCACCAAACCTGATGCCCTCTGCAGTGTGTTCGAAAGCATTCAACTCCGGGATGTGAGTAGGAGCTATCAGGATTGGATAATTCTGATTTTTAAATTTTACCTCAATTCCTGCAAATATGAAATAATTTTGATATTTAGAAATACGCGACCACAAAATGAAGGCGAAAATCGGAAAAGGTTGGGAAAACTGACGGGGAGAAATATCAGTATGGTGACGACATAAACCTGGTATAATTGATACTACACCTTTCTTTAAATTTCAACCTTACAACGTCTGATTTCTTTCTCGGTCATTCAGCTGCCTCAACTAGTTTGCATATAGACCGATATCAACGAAGAATTCTATTCAGGTTGTTAGGTTTATTACCTATTTCAGTGTTACCAATCACAAGTTTAGCTTGCGGATATTTTGCTCTGAGTTCCAACAATTCCTCCAAAGTTGTGGGTCTGATCCAAGTAACAAGGTCTCCTTTAATGTGCAAACGTCTTGGCTTGATAGCATCTGGAAGCTTATAAGACACAAAACAATAAAAACACAGTGGTATGAAAGATTCTTTCTGCGAGAAAAACTGAAGAGCCTTTTTTCTTCTTTATGCGCACCTGTTTAGGGCTATCTGGCATTTCAAGCGCTTCCATTTATAAAAAAAAAAAAAGAGCAACAGAAAAACGAAACAACAACAAAAAGAGACATCGTAAGCTTACAAATAGCCCGATAGAGGGGTTTGATGTTTGAGGCAAACGCGAGGAAAGTTTAAAAGGCGAATCGCGTGCGAAAAGAGGAGTGTGTACCCGAGCGTGTTGTGCAGTTACCTCCGTTCGCCTGAAACACGTAGTGGAGTTGTACCTGCTTTGCAAGTTGGCTTACCATCAGCTCTGGTGGAAAGATCGCGTCCTGTGTTGGATCGTATGGTGTAAACTCTTCAGGCTTGACAAGTCCACTGGTTGACTCCTGAGAGATGAAATAAGGGGCGAAGAGTTGGTAAGTATGCAAGAAACTCTTTAAGACAAAACCAATCGTTCTTTCTCCTGAACCCAACACATTTTTGTCGTGAATTTTTAACATCAGAAGATCCATTACAGCGCTTTTCAATCGAGTGTCGTAAACCGAATCTAGAGTAATCATAACGGTCAGTATTAGAACAAAAAAAATATCACGAGGGGCCTATGATAATTCAAAGCTAAAACAAGCAAAAACAAGCGCAGAAAAACGCGGGCGACCAAAACGGGGACAAGCAAAACGCGAACTACCAAAACACGGACGACCAAAACGCGCTTTTAGGGTTTTTCCCACCCCCACCCCCACCCATCAACGCAGCACCAGTTTCTGTAAAAACCTACCCACTTTACTCAAATCTGAACTTACATTGTCTACATTTTCTCCGGTAATATTTAAATTATTGTCAAGGCAACATCCGTTTCCACCTTTGCCGCAACATTCCTGGAACAGACGAGAAGGTATGGACGAAGGTTTACGTTTCTTAATAATGCAATTTCTGTGCGTTTAAAAAAAATGTATGGAACCAGACCTTTTGAACAGGAGAGGATGATATCGATTATTTAGTCGTGGCAGACTAGTTCCCTGGCTGTTGTTATTTTCATTATTTGAAGGCGATAACCAAACTGACGAGAAATAATCCACAGGAAAGAATTTTATATGCGAAAGATAGCGAAGAAATCTCACTTATTGTGGTGCGTTCTCGTCATATACTTTCCAGGATGGAAAACGGGAACTGTTAGGGTGAATGTATGACGTTGTGGCGCTGCTTACGTACTTCTTGGGCACTCTCTTCTTCTCGCCCTAGGAAAGGGAGGGGAGGGTAGGAAGAGAGACCCTAGGAAAAAGATCGTCAGAGTGAAATGATTGACCAGCACTAACCTTTGTGAACGTTTTAAAACCCTCTACAATTGGTCTGTAGCCAGTGCAACGACATAAGTTACCTGCAGATACAAATTTGAGTAAGAATAATTGCGACGACGTTCTTATTACAGATTTATTCTGTTTGATTTTCAAAACCAGCCTAAAACCTGTCTCTTCCTTCGTGCCTTTCTCTCATCCAGGAGAATTCAAAAGTCCGCGTTATGAGCATTACAGAATGTAAAGCTTTTACCCTCAAATGCACTTTCCATCTCTTTATACGATGGCAAAGGGTTGTTCCTCAACAACGTGTACATTGACATCACAATTCCCGGAGTACAAAATCCACACTGCGAACCATGAGACTTTGCGATCCGTTCCTAGGGTACATAATAGAAAGCAGACAACTACAAACTTAAAAGTTCTAAATTTCAGTCACACCATGTCAAACCATTGAATAAATCAGCTGTGGTGTTCGCGAGAAACCACATGGAAGCCAGAAACTGAACTAAACAATCTGAAGGGGAAAAAAAATTATTTTCTTTGTCCCTTCCAAATTATGATCGTTCTTGAGCATGTTCTGATCTCATCAAAATTTGTTTTGAATTTTTAAATTGTTAACAGAGGGACCTACCAAACTGGCCATACAAGCCAAACCTGTTTTTACCTGCACAGGATGCAAGACAGTTTTGGTGCTTCCAATTCCTTCCACTGTAGTTACAGCCATTCCATCGACTGCACACAATGGCATCAAACAGCCATTTGCTGAGAAATGTCTTTTTAAGGTTAAAGTCTGACTTTTTTCCGAAAAATCTCTGGCTTAAAGTGAATTTAATTAGTACTTCTACAGCACTGAAACAAAATTTTTTACTTTGATATTAAGGGTTGGTCGGCCTAGCGGACTACGTGTCCAGCTTAGAAGTCGAGTGCTGAAAGGATCTCCGTGTCATTGATGGCCTTTTACACCATAGTTAAAACCGAGCCAATTGTTAAGGTACCAAAAGCTAGAAACTGATTAATAGATCATTTTGCAAAACAACTACCTGGATTGGAAATTTCCCGTAAGGGAAATCCTGACACATCCTCACAGTTAGAAATCACGTCTTTTACACAGAACACACTGAAAATTTCCCGTCAGCGCAACTTATAATAAGAGACCATAAAAGAGAGTAGACATTTGTGTGAATGGTAGAATGACAAAACCCTTATCAGCAAAAAAGCAAGCATTTTTTCAAACTTGAAATTACATTTTCTCGGCTGAAACGACAACCAGCTGAGTAAGATCACCCAAGTCTAGGTGTTACTGTCTGACATACAGACAGGTGATATTAGTTTGGAGAATTTGGTATTGGATCAACTTATATTGTCTTATCTGTTATTTTACTTTATCCTCATCACTTGTCTGCTTGATATTGTCTTGATATTGTAAGGAGAAAATCTATCTTGGTCACTTGTGGGAGTGAAAGGGTTAATGTGTTGTTGCTGTCAATTAAGAGAAGCACCCCTAATGGGGCTTATAGGATGTGGAAACTGCAACACTTCTCAAGAGTCTCCTTATATAATAAACAAATGCTTACTTTCTTTAATTTCAAATTCTTGCAATTTCATATAAAGGATACTTGATTTTTTTCATTTTATGGTCGTATCTAGAGATCATGACTGTACATGCTCCACAGCCGCCTTCGCCACATCCAAGTTTAGTGCCTGTTAAACCCACTGAAGAGACATTAAGGCCAATAGCAATAGCAGGCCGGCGACATTCCTGGTGATTTTATTGGCCGATATCTGGCATGTCAGATATCAGCGAATCAGCGAATCGCAACGGGCATACCTGGCGATTTATGCCTATCAACGCAATCGGCGTATGAAATCGCTAGGTTTGTCACCACCTTTAAGCTCTTAAAACCTGGAGGAAACGTCTTGAGATAAACACGGCTTTCGTTCTCTGCTAGATGTACAACAAATCACTTAATGTCTGGTTTCCTGGGAAACAGTTAATTTTGTTTTCCCTCAGGTCTTAATATCTGTTATAAATAACAACCTTTCTGAAGTTACAACGGTAAGAATCATTGTAAAAATTCCAATTACGAAAAGAGAGGCTAGATGTCTAAACTCTGTAGAAAATATGCATTAAATTTGCTAAATGAACCACAACACTTGGCTAAAAGGAAAACTTCAAAACTTCTTAAAATTCCAAGCAAAGAGGTAACAAATTTGCGCCACGAAAGCTCAAAAACAATTAACTGAACTCGCAATCAAAGGATACAATAATTTCGAAGGTATTGTAGCAAAGACATTTCTGGCTGCGCATTGCGCTCCACAACCTGAAAAAAAAACATATGTTGATATAACAACACAGTCACAGCCCGACACACGCAGTCAGTTGAGATATAAATAACAGGAGCAGAAAATCAAATGATGTTTTATGGAATTCTAACGAGGAATAAGACAACTATAATCAAAACTGACTTAACGATGGCATCTATACCGATTTCAAATCCTACGGTTTCTATTCGAGAAAAGTGCGTCATGATACTAATAAAATATCGTCTCTCTGTTGTAACGAAATCTTAGCGAGAGATTATGTCCATGGACTGAAGAAGTGGATCAGGGAGCTCAGCACTGGAGTGTGGGATTATAATGAATGGAATAAGGCGTTATAATGACTGGGGAAAATCAGGAATGACTTTCACTGGTTTGCTGAAAAAAAAAGCCATGATTACTGGATTTGTGGAGCACTTACTTTAGCATTTTAGCGTAAACAGTTACAGTTGATCAACCTCCTTCCCCACTGATCTATCGTTCATCGTTTCGATTTTAAACAGAATATGAAGAGATGTACAGCTTAAGTATTCTTGAAATAATTTGTTTTTGAACTGCACCCAACTGAGCTCGTTCATAGTCTGCATCCAGGTATTGGTCACGTACTATAACATGAGTAAAAATTTATTTTCCAAACCTTTTTTCCGTTGACGAAGAAAACGATTGCTTGATTAGAAGAACTTGGCATCTTTTCTTGTTTGTTGCTTTGTTCAACTGAAGCGACACGACAAGACCTCATCCTTTTACAACAGAGAGCTTTAGATTTGATTACGAGCACGATTTGGCCGGGAGTAGAGTGGCACTAGTCCCTCTTAGTCGTCGTCTGCCGTGACGAATTTGTGACTTTCGAAGAACATGTTGCAACACACAAGAGCGTAGCTTTTTCAGAATCAACTGAACACTTCACAAATAAATGTCAGGCCTTACTGAATACACTTTCTTTGCAATTCTCTGCCTTTTTTTTTATTCCTGAAAAAGTCTTATCTGGAAAGAGGAGAATTTTGACTTACCTCTCAACTCGTAGTGCGACTACGGGATTTCTAGAAAAACTTGTAGCTAGTAACGAGGCGGCTACGACTTTTTTAGAGTTTGCGTGACCTGTCACGTTGTAAAGCATGCGCACTACTCCTGGCGGGGAAATCTCGTAGTCGTACTCGCACTCGTTTTCAATTCTAAAGCCCTTAAATAACTCAATCTATCCTGGGAGTTACTACATCACGGGCGACAAGCGGGCAAAGGAAAACAGTGTGAAATACGAGTGGTCAGCGGTGAAATAAGTTTAATACTTCATATAGAGACGGATCATTTATAGTTGCAGAAAACAAATCGTGTTGAAAAGCCGAAATGTAAACAGTTTACTTCGCTAAATAAAATGTTACGCAATTTTTCAAAAGTGTTGATTGTAAAAATATCTTTCACTGCTTTAATAAATAATGGAGGCATTGGAAAAGGCATCGGTGGTATCCGATAAGCACCAAAAAGAATTATATTTACGTTTTGTAGTTGCAGAAAACAATCGTGTTGTAAAGACGAAATGTTACCAAGTTATACTTCGCTAATTAAAAAGTTAAGCAAATTTCCCTGAAGCTTTGACTGGAACAATATTTTTTACTGCTGTATTAACCAACGGAGGCATTGGGAAAGGCATCAGTGTCACCGGGAAAGGCATCAAGAAGAATTATATTTACGTTATGTAAATTGTTGTGACGAAAAAAAAGTATCTTGACTTCCTGTCGTTCAAGGCTTTAATCACAATTGGCTCGTATTTCACTTGAATTTTGCAATCTCGACTGTCGTTTCCGGAAAAGTGAAAAGCTAAGCAACACTAAAAAAATTTCGTTCTCGATTTTTATATTTTAAGAGTCATTAGTAAGTTTGTATCCACAGCCCAAGATAAGAAATTTAAAATTTCAATCAGCTGAAGTACTTTTATCGTATATTACATATATTCAATAGCCCCCATTTCACGTGAAAAAAAGGCAAGTAGGAAAACATTGAGCTTTGAAAAACAACCAAGTTAAGGCTAATGTATTTACCATTCCTTAAATATTTATAATCAAGGCCATTTGTTTAGGAGACCTTTTCTCAAAAAAACCAGACGTTAAAATAATTCTGTTTTCCGTTCGAAATGTTTTTTTCCCATCCAATTCAGAACAAATGCACTCGGGATGAAAACTTATCGTCCGAACCGAACAAAAATAAAAAATTTTGAATTCTGGGATGTTCTTCACTATTGGCTCCATCACGTTACGATTCAGGACCATTGACGCTCGCAAAAATCTATTTTAATTGACTACCAAGGACTGTCGAGTATTACTTATCTTGGTAATTAAGGTCTGTACATGACATTAAATTCATCATCTGGTTCATTGTTTAAGTCAGCTTTAAAATTTTAACTCTACTTTTTCTGACAAGAAGCCGCCCTGACGGCAGGTGGAATGTTGTGTAAGCGTCTCCGCGAAAGGTACATCCAGACAACTTGCAAGGAAAGACTGGCCACAGCTATCGTACTCAAGCCAATCCTCTCCATCGTCGTCCTTGCAAACCTTACAGACCGCGGTATTTCTCGTATAACTGAGCAAAAGATATGGGAAGTGAAAGAGAGTGTTGCGGCGTTTAAGAATCAATGGTATTTGACACCATCAAAACTTACCCATCAAGTTCATTGTAACACGAGCCACATATGACAGACTTTACTCTTTCCCTTTCCACGTCCACATCGTAACTTCCATTGATATCTAACCTCTCAAACGAACATCAAGCAAAGTAAAAACAAACTACAGTAATTTTATTACATTCGAAATCAGGATGCAGAGTAAACCGTAAATAACCAATCAAAACTCGAGGCGAATGCAAGCAAGGGACGCGAGGCGCGAAAAACTCGTAAAGTGACCAGTCAGAAGCACAATGTAATGAAACCTAAAATGTATTCATATCCTGTCGAAATAAGACCTGATTTTTGCTATATTTCGGTTTACATCAATTGGATACTTGGAGTAAAAGTTGTCTAACAGGTGCTGTCATTTTTCATTGTCAAACTTTATAACCGACGTTCACATGGACCTATCCAAGTTTTGATGAAGGGATCGACCCTTCGTATAGATTCTCTTCTCCTGTCACAACATAGCTTTCTGAGCATTGATTTCTTCATGGGTACACATTAAAGTCCTTCACGCTGGAATCCGCAACGGCGGTAAACTGAGAAAATAAAATTGAGAAATAAAATCAAGAATAATCAGGAACAATAGAGAGCGCTTGTATAGTTGTTATGCACGACACAGAAGAAGAAAACATGCATGCAGTTGTGACTTTGTTACCTGTTGTGTAAACTGGTCAATACAAGCCATTCTGATGCGCTCACTGGTAGCAGGACTGTCCAGTCTGAAAATCCCTTCAATACCTGATTCACGTCTGTGAAGAAAAAACGATGAAATTAATTTACACTTTAATCTTTAACTTTGCCTCGGTCAGGACGTGAACATGCTAGCGCAACTCATGCCCTCTCGGTCAGCCAATTTCCTTACTATTGTTAAAATTAAACTAGAGCTAAAAATTGTTGCCCCAGCCAGAGAATTTGGAGCTCTAACATATTTATTAATGTTACGCTTCGCCTCACTTTGTCGCAAATTGAGGAGGTCAGTCTCACCTGGCGTCGGTGATGGCCTCTTTAATGGCGAAGAACACAGATGCAGCTAGAAACAAAGAAGGTTCTCCAACGCCCTGAAATTAAATACGAGACTCTATTGTTTACTAGTTTGGTTTAAAATATGATTTATTCCAATTTCAATGATCTGGCATCCGTTCAACAGATCCAATTACAAGACAAACGAGCAAACCAACAAAAAATATGAGCAAGAGGTACGAACAATTGGACAATGTAAATCGGTCACTTTGTGAAGGAATCGTTCATCAGTCAATCAGGGTATTAAATCTTATCAACTGAGTTGATAACGTAAATTGGCCACCGTAAATATTCTAAAAGCTGACGTTCCGAGCGTTAGCCCAATCGCTCTGAAGGTGGCTAATTTACGTTATCAACTCAGTTTTTAATACTAAATCACCCTGTTATACTCTCCCACCGACGCAGCACCACAGTTTCTTAAGAAACTTACCCCCTTCATTCAGGATTGGTGAGTCAGCCGGTTAGTTGGTCAATTGGACCGTCAGTCAGACAGACAGGCAGATAAATAGACAATCAATCTGTTGGTTGGTCAGACAGTCAATCAGCCAGTCTGTCAATGACTCAGTCAGCTGGTCAGTCAGAAAATCAGTCTGTCGATAAGTCAGTCAGTGAGTCAGTTTATGGGTGAGTCAGTAAGTTAGTCGCCGTCGATCAGTCGATCATCATTTGAAAATAGAGAACCCTTAAAATATGAGCCCTAAAGTGTGTAAAATACCTTCGAAGAATAAATAGCCATGTCGTTTGGAGCTTTCTGAAGAAGATGGACATTGAACTCCACCGGAATATCTGCAAATCCAGGAATCTTGTAGGTCCCAGGCCCTGTCGTCCATAGGGTGCCATTCTGAGAACATCGCACTTCCTCCAGCGTAAACATGCCGAGTCCCTGAACAAAAGCGCCTTCGATCTGAGGACATAACCAAAACATTTATGACACGAGGAAGTGCAAGAGCAACAGATAATTTCAGACTTTGATATAATAGATTAAGTCAGTTTTCAAAAGATTGATGAAACAATTAGGGATTGCAATAGTTTTTTCTTGACACGTGACATTTTCGTGCAAGTTGATTGGCCATTTCAATTGCGAATCAGCAGTAGTCTTGATCTCTAAATGCCTTATCCTCGTGATGCAAGTGGCATGAAAGGCATAAATGTCTAATACACACGATGGAAAAATGTGATTTTCCGATGGAATAAGTAAAAGTTTTTCTCGTAACACCTGTCCTTCAACGAAAGTAACTTACCGGAAGTCAGACGAACTCCGTCAACTAACAGTGACTTAGAGTAAAGGCATTTACGATTTCAATTAACCCTTCAACTCCCACGAGTGACCAAGACAGAATTTCTCCTTACAATATCAATACAATATCAACGAGATAAGTGTCCAGAATAAAGGAAAATATCAATTTCAGGATAATTAGTTGATCCAATACTAAATTCTCTGAACTAACATTATAAGAATCGTATGGTTGATAGTAAGGAGAGTTATAAATTTGAGCTGGGAGTTAAAGGGTTAAATAGATAATACTGAAATGAAATATATTAATACAAATAACATTCTCGCAGGGTATGATGGGATAAGGTTACTGACCTGGCCGACGTCGATAGCTGGATTGAGACTGGTACCGACATCCATCACAATGTCTGTGCGAAGAACCTGTTCACACAAATTCACCCCAAAAAGCGTTACAATGACGAAAAGAAAAAACAGTATTGAGCGAGTATTTTGAAGTTAGAGATGATTGTCAAATCAATTCAAAAATGTTTTATTTGTTAAAAGTGACTGGGGTTAAATAGAGAGACTGCGTACTGACGAACACCCTGAAGTATGGCTACGACCTTTGTCAACTTGCGCGTTTCCTCCCAGCTCAAAAGGTCTGTTTGAAGAAAAGCAAGTTATGTCATTTTTTTGGCAGGTGCAGTTTAGTTAGTTCTCGAGAGAATTGAAACATGTTTAACTGTCCGAGATTTGGAATTTTGCTTTCCCTTTTTTTAAGTTGCGACCTTGTCTAATACCTCTAATACCTAGATCTTCCAAGGCCGCTGGATAGTGAAAAAGATCTGGGCAGACGTTCACATATATGGTGCTTAGTTACATTATATAGTTCGTAAAGACTTCCGATAGCGGTGCGAGTCAGACGTCACTCACTTGATGATCTCCTGTGAGACAATCGATTTCCACTTCAGAACAGGCAGCGCCATAAGTATAATAATTATACAAACGCCCTGAATTAGTTTTCCAATCGTAATTGAGGTCGGGCACTCTGTAAGATGTTAAAAAAATGACTTCGAATCAATATCAGCACAAATTTTCACTAAATCGGCTTAACTTTGAAAATCGTCATTGAGTTAGCAAAAAAAAAAAGAGAAAAATTTTTTTTTAAAAAACAAAAAGAGCACGAATTAGCAGCCTTACGTAAGAGATTGTGGGAGTGGTGGGGCAGGGGAGGGGAGGGGAGGGGAAGGAAGAAGGTGAAAGGGACTCTGAACCCCAAAACAGAACCCTATGGATGGAGGGGCGGAACACATTGTGGAAATTATACTTGAAATAGCTTAGACTGTAATCATTATCCTTACTTGTAAAACCCACTTGCAGAGAGGTTCACGCGGTCAAAGTAGGCCGCGTGTATCCAGTCCTCCCACTTTCCCTTGGGATCCTCCATCTGATAAGGCTTGAGTCTGTCCAGTATTTGGTCACAAGCATTCTGCAAACAACATAACCAAGCTTTCTGATGCTTTGTCAATCCTTGTATTTATTCCCTTTTTTTTCTGCCTGTCGATAGGTTGTAAGTCCTTTCTTTAGTGGAAACCTCATCAACCCCTTAAGTGTGTCATTCGCTGTCTATTCTCCCTCACCCCTCCCCCTCAACCTTACACTCTTTTGGTCGAAAGTTTCTATAGAGTAGGGCATAACCTATGAGTCGACGGCGGGAAGAACACTAGACAAAGGAAAGGTAGATGTATGTTGCATAATTGAGCAAATTGTTATACAAGCGTTGAAAAAAATGCGGGGTTAATTTCTTTCACGGTTGGTTTTGCTTTACGACGCTCAAAGTTGGTCCAGGAAACGCACGCAACTCTCTCAGCTGATAAAATGGAAAAAAAAGAAAAAAAACCATCGTGACTCCGTTCCTTGCGTTTTCTTTCACTCCAAGCACTGTGCTTGTCGTTCCTTTGGTTCAGTTCTATCGGCTTCCTGAGCTGTTTATTTCTGCTGTGATTGTTCATATCGAATTTTTTAGTTTTAATTCTATATGTACACAAGTCTCATAAAAAAGCGCTTTTTCGCGAAAAAGGTGTTAACAATTCTTACTTTAACCGCCATGCCGTTGAGATCAGAGGAGGCAGAAGCTGCTGTCTGGGTAGTATTAGGAACTGTGTTTGTACTTGTTTCACTTATTATGATTTTGGATGCTGGAATACCTAAACATCTAGCTGCTACCTGCAAACATATAACAAAGGAGAGTTGAAATTTGAGCTTATGTCGTCATGTTTTGTATAATCTCACTCCACTTGTCGTTTCAGTGACGTGACGTTGTAAGCAGGAACAGCTCACCAGGCTGACAAACATCTCACCTGCACCATTTTGGTGTGTAGTCCTTGGCCCATTTCTGTTCCGCCATGAGTTAAAAGAACTGATCCGTCTGTGTAAACATGCAACAGAGCTCCAGCCTGAATAAAAAAAAAATCACATACTGTTGATACGAGGCGATTAACTAAGGAAACGTTTATTAAAGTTCACATGGCAACCAGGTGTACAATCAGACATGCTTTGATGCTACACTGGTTTAAAGATTTAATGTAACTTCTTCGGTTACATTCATCATATCTTTAAACCAGAGTAGCATCAAACCATGTCAGAGGAAAAGTTGTTGTAGCTTTCAATGCAGATTTCATACCTGATTTTTGGTGCGTAAAGTAATTCCAATACCAAGTAAAGTGGGTATCAGCGAAATTCCACGTTTCCTCCATCGATTTTCCCTTAAAAAAGTATAAATTTTGTTTAAAAAGGCAATAACTTTTTTAAATTTCAGGATTGGAAAGAATATCGTGAATCGTTTGTGCTAGCCCGCCTAACCAACGCACGAAAAAGCGAGACGGGTGAAAATAATTTCAGACGTTACCTGTTGAAGGATTGGACGAGTTTTCTCCGTTTCTCGTACTCGCATTTCTCTACCAGTTCATTCCATACTCGCTGAAGCTGGCAATTCGTCAGTTCTTGGTTAACGTGAGATAAATCTCCTTCTGTGTAAAAATTTAGTTCCCGCACCTGTTGGTGAAACCAAAGGTGGCTCATTATTTGATTTTCTCACATCCGCTAAGTATAAAAGATTTGAACAAAGCAACACGTTATACTCGCCGAATACCGAACCTTTTACTCCGTTTGTTGATTCTTAAAAGTCTTGTGTCGTTATATTAAGCTCTTACTCCAGTCGGTAAATATTTATCCCAGGTAAAGATCATTTCGTCATTTAAAACAGCTCATCGGCAAGTCAAAATGAAATTTATTTCATTTGATTAAAATTCCTAAATCGTTAGTTGTCTATCTGTTTGACCGAAAAAGGGGAAATGGGGTAGAGTAAAATTCCACATGGCAATCAGTCCTGATCAGACAGTTTCTCACGTTTTTGTTCTTTATTCGAGTACGGTAAGTCTAACAAGCCCTCTAATGTGAGAACAATCATTGCTACATCTCTCTAAATAAAATTAAAATCTATCTGATCTACGGTTTGGACACACAACTGACCTGTCTTTGGGAAATACCACAGATGGTTGCAATGTCAGAAATCAATGACTCACAAAACAACATACTCTGCAAACAAAATCGTTCGCCATCAGAATGGTTTATCAATTTACAGCAAAAGTAATCTATTTTTCTCTTTTCATCAATGGATAATTGGAAAAATAAGCACGAGCGAAGTCAGTGACGATCAATGTCTCTTGATGTTCGCAGTTTGTTTACAGAACTTTACCAATCTTTAACTATATTCGATAAAAGTGAAGAAGAAAAGAGCGCTTTTTGGTTTAGTGACGTAAAACCAATATTAATGTAATCACAACGGCCAATCAGAAGAAAGGAAATACCTTTACGAACCAATGAGAACCCAGAGGAAAAACAACCAAATTGCTAAAAGCGCGGGAAAACGCGGGCGACCAAATGCAAGTCGTGATGGTTTTAGTTTTGCATCTGATTGGTTGGGAGAGTGGCGCGAGTTTTTTTACCAATCACAGAGCGAAATGAAACAAAACCAGTCTCGTGTATATTACATTCGACCTTCAATTGAAAATTGTTCTGAACGGTCTATTCGATTTCTTGGTCTCATTTAAGACATTCTAACGTTTGTTTTGTACATACTACAAAAGCAAGTTTTTCAATGTCTTACCTGTGGAACACCAAAGCCCCTGAACCCTGTGGTTGATGCGATGTTTGTTTTACAGAGGCGGCCAACCCCACGAATGTTTGGAATGAGGTAGCAGTTTGTCATATGGTACATTGATCTTTCCATGACCTGGCAAAGTGGGTATGAATAGTCAGCAAAGTTAAACCCGTTAGTCTGATAACAATAAATGAGTCATTGATTAGTCTACCCACCGATCTCTACGTTGTTAAATCACAGAGAGAAAGTTTATGACCTGTTGCAACATAACACAAACGTGTCGGGTTCTCATCTGAACAAGTGACACAATGTTTAATTGTTGAATGGCTGTTAGAGTTTATCAGGCTTTTAGAGTTTGAGGCGACTTCTCCTTTGTGGGTGCGAAGGCATGGAAAAATAAAACTCGGAGATCCATGACAGTTCATGAAATTCTAAGGGTCTTCTCTGTGTATCTCACGAAGTTCTTAAAAACCCGCTGAATGACCATGTCTTAACGAGATCATAGTTGAGTTGATGGATTTTACATCGCAACGCGCAGACTCTACCCAGAGTTCCATAAAGTATCTGTGCAGAGTCCAATAGGAAAAAACAGTTCTACCTTTTTAGAAACATCCATTGTGTTGCCAGCATTACTGTACAACTTGATGTCATAAGACTTTATCTTTCCATCGAATGTAAAGCCCACCTAGAACGGGAAAAACATAAGTATATAATTTTAGGGCATAATTTAAAATTCTCCATTTTCATGTCGAAAATCAGTTACAAACAATTTCATGCTCAAAGAGATATTCTTCCTGACAAAGGTCTATCGTAGAGCATGAATGTGTTTGGGAAATGGGAACGTTTAAAACCATTTGCCAGCACGAAGACACATATATACGTATATATGTGTCTTCGTGGAACGATGTCTCAATCTTGAAACTTTTAACTAAACAATTTAAAAAATCTACTTATAATAGCTACCTTGTATTTCGCTAAGAAAGGATGCCGCATTCCTGTGCTCTTCATGTCTTCATCTCGATCAAGCATACACCTAACAGGTCTACCAGTTCTTTAAAAAAGATGAGAAAAGAATTCAGGGGCCTTCCTCAAACTGGGATAACTTCCTAGACACTCGAGTTTACCTTGTCAGAAAAAAAACTACTTAGTATGAATGCGATAAATACGAACGGTTTTCTTGACTCTCTTTGAACCTTTGAATAGATCTAAATTGTGTTTTTATCAACTTGAAATTCCAAAAGAGGTAACGAAATATTTATATGCCGGTTTGAAATTAAAGTAAAGGAACAAATGTATGAATAGTCACTTACCTTGCAGCAGCTACAGCGACTGCGTTTGTCAGAAAACAATTCCGTGATTCTTTGCCACCAAAGCCACCACCTACAGGAGCAAAAGCACCGTAATGTACAAAGATACCTGCACATTTCTGTGAGTCAAGTTCTCAGAGCTTCAATCGAAGCCCGTTTTTTTGCCCGTTTTCTATATTTTTTCCCAAGAACTGCTAGAGACTAGAATCAGATCCTCCCTGATATGCCCGATATTACGTCTCTTGTCGCATTCAAGAATTACCTTAGTTTATTAGCTTAATACGAGTGTGTCCATTTGTAGAGTTAGTATTGTAGTTATTGTGACATGTAATTTTTTTTTTAAATTTTCTAGGTGGTTGGTGTGTTGCCTAATCGGCTTTTACTGACCTAAATGAGACGATGATGAATAAAAGATATTTCGCGATCAACGACTTCGCGATTCAAGGAAAAACAAAGAAACTTACCCAGTCGTTTGGTTCGCACCACAACTCTATTGTGCGGAACTCCAAGAGCTCTTGCAGCAAGTTTCTACAGATACACAAAGAGAAGAGGGTTACATAAACCTCTCGTATGTGCGGTTGGTATAGAATCCCTGGTCTAGTCTATGAATGTAGGGTGATTTTCTTCATGGATAATATGTGGTGTTGATTGCAAATGGGACCCAAACTTAGTGTTGATTATGAAGGATTTATTTTGGTCACCTTTCATAACGTTATGTTATGTAGGTAGCAGAATAAACATATTCCGTTTTCCACGTTATTTAGATTAGGTTAACTTAAGTAAGTTATTAGTTGTGTATCTAGCGATTAAAGTCAGTCTTTCATCATCGTTCTTTTAAACGTTGTTCTTTGCTAAAACACAATCAGCCGATGTAGTAACATGCTACTCCCATTTCACATACAATTGGCTGTTTGATCATACATCAACATGCCTAAAAATTTTTTCCTGAGATGAATTGTATTGCCAGACTTGTCAGAAAATATGCAGGAGAGATTTAGAAAGACTGAGTATCTCTCCAACATACCTGTGTCAATGTTGGATTTTGCGTGGCAACAAAAAGTTCCATCTCGCCATCTTCTCCCTTTGGAACAGCGATTGTAACTTGCGTCTCCAAATAGAAGTGTTCCTAGAGAAAAAAAAAAAAAAAAAAAAAAGGGCTGTTTCTGTAAAAGTTAGACTGTTAGACATAACTTAGGCTTCGTAGCGTAAGTCTAAGTCTGAATCCAAAACTCTCCAACAACTCACTTGTCCTCCAAATCTCATCTCTCCCTCTAACAAGTGTTCAGATTCTGCAAATCCAGTTTCCAGGTCTCCCTTCTCGATGCTCAGTTCAAAATCGTAGAAAGAACCTGCGGCCATAGCCTCCTGTAAAACAGCGAGTTAAGGATTAAGGACTTGTTTCGAAAAGTGACGCGAAGAACTAAGTAGTTTTACTGTGAATGAGTCGAAAATGGTCAGCAGTTCGATTGAGGGGATGCAGCACAAGAATATAAACAGAACTTTCTAGCAATGTTGAAGTTAGCGCCCACCTCAATGGTCAGTATTCTTGGTAAGTCTTTGTATGTTACTTTTACCATCTTGGCTGCTCTTTGGGCCTGGGCTTGAGTTTCAGCAGCTATTGCCCCTATGACTTGACCGACGCAAGACACCTGAGACAAACAACCATACATTATTAGAGCATTTATATCATACGTGTGAAATCATTGAGTAACATACACACCTTGTCTGTTGCAAAAATCTCCTCATCATCTGCGGCATACCCTGTGACGTTATCTCCAGGGACGTCTTCTGCGCTAATGTACGCTTTCACCCCTGGGAGGCATAACGCCTCTCCTGGGTCCACAGAACTAAAAGAAAATGGATTAATGTCAGTATGTGAGCAAATGCATGCGCATCTACCCCTCCCCTAACCCAACATTTAACCTAACTTCTGCAGTAGATGACAAAACAATTTATAACAAACCCAAACAGTACAACCTGGCAATCCTCTGCCCCTCACTACTAACTTAAGAGCTACTTAACATCGATTTGCTTCGTTTCTATCTATTGATTAAAGAAATCTGATTTCACTCAGAGACTTATAAAAGTGACATCACCAGATGTTTTAGTAAAACTGTGAAGCTCTGAAGAAAATTCCTAAGTACTTACACGATATTGGCATGAGCACGTGTGCTCCAAACAATCCCCAAATACAGTTCTCCTGTGAAAAGATAGCACAATCAAAAAAGATGATATACTTTCTTACTCGGAAAAGTTCGATGACCTACTTGTGAACAAACGGAAGAATGGTTGAATCGAGGCTATGCAAAAAGTTATTTGTAAGTAGGGAAAATCGTATTTCGCACAGCACAAGGTACAAAGATCGTTGAAGTAACCTCTGATTGAGATTAAGGTCTATACATTTTTTTCACCCATAGATAGCTTACACCGATTTCATAGTGTTTTTAAACGCTCAGTCATTCAACTCAATGTTATCGTGTTTTATATCCATTGGATTTTGCGGGTTGTCCGAAAGAGCTGTACTTATTAGTTACCATATTGTTTCTCTATCAGGACTGCTCGGTTTTTGAGAAACTGAACTCGCTGCAAGGGCTTTACACAACCTTTTTATCTCATTTAAAATGAAATACAAAAAAATTATTTCAGAGAGAATGCGAAATGGAAATTCGGCACATTTTAATCTGGAGCCTGTTGACGGTGCGTTACGCATGCTGATTCAGGGATTCCAACCATATTGTGTGTGGTCTCAAGGTTAACATAACTGTACCTGCATATTTCGGAATGTCATCACAGTAAACTGCCTCCCCTGTGGCGTGTTTGGCAGCTGCTAAGTGAGTCACAGGCCTGCCAACCAAATCTTCCTCGAACTGATCGTCGGGCACCTCCTGAATCAACCAAAATCGGAGAGAGTAAATGAGTCTTTTGCGAGTAAGAGAGGAGTATAGAAAATATTAACTTGTCTGGATATGTAAACAAACAAACAAACAAACAAAAGCAACAACAGCATCGACAACTTGTCATAGGCTTCGAGGGTCACTCGTCAAAACGATTTTCTGACTGTTTGTCAATCTAAGTTGCAGCATAGTATCTAAATCCTAAAAGCGGAGCTATGAGGGTTGTTTCCTGCACGTCCGAACTCTGAAGCAAAACGTTGTTGAACGAGGCTCGTACTTTGATAGGTTACTGTACATTGCCGTTACACGTCATACCGGGTTATGATTCCCGGACTCTGGCTCGCAAACTACACCCTTGAATAACAAAAAAAAATTGTTTACCTGGAAAGTCTGTATGCTCCGAGTATCTTCTCTGCGAAAAAAATTTCTTCCTGTCTCGTGGCGTTTGGGGACAGAATCGCCCAAGATGGGCTGAATTTCCTGTTGAAACATATTTGTAAAAATTGGATCAATGTCAGTATCTATAGCGACTGCGCATTTACCCCCTAACCCGACATTAACCTTAAGTTGTTATTAGTTGATTGTTGTTGATAGGGGAGAGATAGGTGCGCAGTTGCTCAGATACAAAACTACATCGATCCTAAAATTCTTGAATGTATGTATCGCACTAAAACAATACAATAAACTTAGTCAGTCTATACCACACAGGTAAATAGTACTTTTCGCGCGTGCTGATTGGTTAATTCGAAAGTGAAAAACAAGTACTATTAACCTCCGAACAGCTTGAGACAAAAACGTGCGTCAAGAGTGTGATTTTCGACCATTTTTCGGTATATGAAGAGAAACAAACTAATTTTTTGGGTACATGTGTGGTATATACTAAAAAAATTATTAACCTCAGTGTCGGTGAAAGTTGTGGATATTTGACGAGCCGTGACACTTCCACTTTGGTAAATAATTGTTTACCATAGCACTTTAAGGTCAATGATAAAAAATTAATTATAAAGAATCAGGGTTAGTTATATAATAAAATTTTGAGTGCTGACCTCTTCATGGCCAAGCTGCTGAGAGACATTCAGATAGAACTTGAAAAAAAAGCTTGAGGCGAGCGATCTCCTGTACTCGACCTGACCACCGGGTGCTCCGGGTGCAAGAGGCAGATCTCCTGCTAACAACTGACAAGCTTCTTGTACGATATTTTCATTCCAAGTTCTGTAAATGAATCATAATAGGGAAGATTTATTATTGGTGAGTGATGTAACCTGCAAAGAGGCCCTAACTGTAGGCGCTTCGACACGACGCGGAAAAAAGATGAGGCCTGTAGCAAAAGTCTGCAAGGGGTCTGGCTTTAGTAATAAATCTTTCCGCGAGGGTAGGGGGAGAAGCGCGCGTCCTGCAGCGCAAATGAAGGCGCGCACGCAATAAATGATGCAGTGATCTCGTGGTTGGCTCGCAGACCCCTGCTGTGAAGGGTTCAAGTTTTAAGCGAGTACGAGCAAGACATTCTACCAATGAGCATCAATGCAAAAGGAACAGCAAAGTGCCTGGGGAACCCAATCCTTACCTGCCAGTTAAGCACTTCATGGTTTTCAAGGCCATTACTGTTGTGGGAGCCATCCCTCCAAAAGTGAAACTGCAGTCCTTGATTTGCCATGAACTTGAATTTGTTTGCTTTTCAAGCTGCACTCTCATGGCTGTATTTACTATGGCAATGTCATCCTCTCGCCTGCGAGCTTGTTTAAAAGCAAATATGTGTTCGTGCTGTTAAACGTAACGAAACAGGCATTAATATTACGCTGCGTTAATTGACAGTTGAAAAAGTGAATCATGAAAAAAGGAAGCGCTATGCAGAAGCAACGAATGTTGCTCTAATTTCATATAAAAACTCCTGAAAATATAGATATTATTGATAAAAGTTAATTACCTCCTTTGAGAATGGAATCAAGACATTGACTAACACCTCTGTTGAACCTAGAATAGTTTTTCTGTATCCCGTGAAGAAATTCTCATCCAATTTGACCGACCTGGTTTTCCCTGTAAATTTGTAGTAAATAAGGGCAAATTATGATTTGTTAAGAAAACAGAAGTGAAAAGATAGATAGATACATAAATAAAAGGATCTAAATTAGGCAGGTTTATGATAACCAATACCTCCAGCACTCGCCAAAATCAAAGTACATCTTGCCGCCATTAGAACTGGATTTAAGTCTGATATCGGACTTGCGGTCATGATATTTCCACCTATGGCCTGATACACAAAATAAACAAACAAAAAACAGTTTAGAAGTAAGATTAGCAGAACAGACGATTTCTTGTGTGTTACTTTAGCGTCTGCTTGGGGGTTTCAGGTCGAGTTTTGGCGGATTTGAAAGCCTGATAGCGGCTTAGATGGAATCAAAAATTAGTGTTTTGGTTACTTTCTGATTAACGTATTATCAAATTAAAGAATATTAAAACTGTCCAGTTTCTCCTTAGTAGACTGAAACATCGTTAGAGGAACCGGTAAAGTCGTAAAACAGTTCCCTAAAACGGCGTCTACTGACGAGGTGTGAATACATCAGCATACTCACCCCAACATTTCTAATCTGATGACCAGCAAACCACTTGAGCATGTGAAGTATTGCTGTGAACCATCTAGTCTTGTATTCTATGGAGCAAACAATAAAACGAAAAAGATATTGCGTTATTAGCAGTACGCAGGACGTTTTTCACGCAGTACGTTTGTCACGTATAAACTTAGTGAACCACGGTTTGTTCACGACAGGACGGAAACTGCACGCTCTGTAAGTACCTTAATAAATCCTTGAAAAATTTTTTTAAGGATTTTCGAAGGACAATGAGATGTATTTACAGCACACGCGGTTTCCGTCTCGTCATTAAATCTATTTTTGCTTTATGGTAAAGCATCGGTTCAAGTCTGTTCAAGTTCATGTGAATAACAAATTGATCACCTCATACAAGCAATATAAAAAAATCTTTACAGTCGTGTAACCAAAGGTTTCTGACTAAGTTTGCACATGTTCTGTGTTAAGCAAATTACTTTGCATAAGCTGAAACCAAATATGATCATCACTGTATCGACCAATCAGAGCGCATACAACTTCATTATCACCTCAGCGCATTTCCCAACACTACTCTGTTCCCAATTACGCCGACAAAAATTTCCCTCAGAGATCATCATTATAAGTAATTGAAAATTCGCTTCTTTGAGTGGGCGGGGCATAAAATTAAGTTTCACTTAAGTACCTGGCATAGACTGACAAGTCTCGCTAAGAACTTCCTCCAAGGTAGACAATGTCACAGACACACCAAACCTTATGCCCTCTGCAGTGTGTTCGACGGCATTCAAATCCGGAATGTGAGTAGGAGCTATCAGGATTGGATAATTCTGATTTTTAAATTTCATCTCAATACCTGTGAATATGAAATAGTTTTGATTTTTAGAAATACGCGACCACACAATGAAGGCGAGAAGAGAAAATATCATGCAATTTGAAAGATTGAGACGAAAGACATCAGAAAAGGCTGGAAAAATCGACGAGGAAAAATAGACGACGAAAAATAGACGACGACATAGACCTGGAATTATTGATACTACACCTTTCTTTAAATTCCAACCTTACCACGTTTGATTTCTTTCTCGGTCTTTCACCTGCTTCAACTAGTTTGCATTTAGACCGATATCAACGAAGAATTCTATTAAAATTTCCTTAGGCAATCTTTTTAGATCTCAGTGCTGTACCTAAATTTCCGAGCTGCCTGGCCGTTGAATCGATGTTCGTGGCATTTTTTTATCTCTATCCTACCGCTGTAAAAAACTTTTTACATTCTTGAAGAATAGATAGACAGCATCATGAGAATTTTTTTCAGTTTGTCCGCCCAAGCATTAATCACAGCTTTTTAGGTCTATTACCTATTTCAGTGTTACCAATCACAAGCTTAGCTTGCGGATATTTTGCTCTGAGTTCCAACAATTCCTCCAAAGTTGTTGGTCTGATCCAAGTAACAAGGTCTCCTTTAATGTACAAACGTCTTGGCTTGATAGCATCTGGAAGCTTATAAGACACAAAACAGTAAAAATACGTGGCACAACACATTCTTTCTGTGAGAAAAACTATAGAGCCTTTTTTTCTTCTTAGTACGCGCCTGTCTGAGGCTACCTGGGTTTTTAAGCGCTTCCATTTATAAAAAAAAAAAAGAAGCAACAGAAAAACAAAAGAACAACAAAAAGAGACATTATAAGCTTACAACTAGCCCCATAAAGGGCTTTGATGTTTGAGGCAAACGCGAGGAAAGTTTAAAATGCGAATCACGTGCGAAAAGAGGAGTGTGTACCCGAACGTGTTGTGCAGTTACCTCCATTCGCCTGAAACACGTAGTGGAATTGTACCTGCTTTGCAAGTTGGCTTACCATCAGCTCTGGTGGAAAGATCGCGTCCTGTGTTGGATCGTATGGTGTAAACTCCTCAGGTTTGACAAGTCCACTGGTTGACTCCTGAGAGATGAGATATAGGGCGAAGAGTTGGTAAGTATGCAAGAAACTCTTTAAGACAAAACCAATCGTTCTTTCTCCAGAACCCAACACATTTTTGTAATGAATTTTTATCATCAGAAAAGTTATTACAATGCTTTTCGATTGAGTGGTGTAAACCGAATCTAGAGCAATCACCGCTAACGCAGTACCACAGTTTCTGTAGAAATTTACCCACTTTACTCCTATCTGAACTTACACTGTCAACTTTTTCTCCGATAATATTTGAATTATTGTCAAGGCAACATCCGTTTCCACCTTTGCCGCAACATTCCTGGAACAGACAAGAAGGTATGGATGAAGGTTTACGTTTCTTTATAATGTAATTTCTGTTCGTTTAAAAAAAAAACGTATAGAACCGGACCTTTCGGACGGTAGAGGATGATCATTTAGTCGTGATGGACCAGTTCCCTGGTTGTAGTTGTTTTCGTAATTAGAAGGCGATAACCAACCCGCGGAGAAAAAATCCACAGGAGAGATTCTAAAATGCGAAAGATAGCAAAGAATTCTCACTTATTGTGGTACGTTCTCGTCAAATACTTTCCAGGATGGAAAACGGGAACTGTTAGTAAGGGTGAATGTATGACGTTGTGGCGCTGCCTACGTACTTCTTAGGCACTCTCTTCTTCTCGCCTCAGGAATGAGAGGGGAGGGTAGGAGGAGAGACCCTAGGAACGAGTTTTGTGGTGTGGATATTACCATCTTTTGAATTGGCTTTTTTTTTGTTCAGGACTTACTTCGCAACACCACATACAACTTCAACCTAGACACAGCCATGATCACGATTTCTTGTATTCCAGCTCAAAGATTCTAAATTACATGCGGTAAGGTGGTAAATTTAAAGTCGTAACCCCTTCACTCCTAAGAGCGACCAAAAGGTAATTTCTCCTCAAGAAAACCATACTCTATCAAGAAGAATGGTGATGAGAATAAAGAAAAATGTAAACAAGGGAATAGTGTTTAATTTAAAACCAAATCTCAGAACTGACAGTACAAGGAATTTATGATAGACAGTAAGGAGAATTACTGTTGAGATCGTCAGAGTGAAATGGTTAACCAGCACTGACCTTTGTGAACGTTTTAAAACCCTCCACAATTGGTCTGTAGCCAGTGCAACGACATAAGTTACCTGAAGATAAAAATTTGAGTTAAAATAATTGCGACGACGTTCTTATCACAGTTGACCCTTTAAACCCAAAGAGTGACTAGCACCTAATTTCTCCCCACAATATCACCCCTGAATCACACGTTAAGGTTATGAGAATATAGGAAATGATCACCAACGAAAGACGCTTTTGATTGGTAAACAAATTCTCCTTGTCAGCACCTTAGGAGATGTATAAAGAGTAGTATGGAGAATATGCATACTTATTTTAGGGTGTAAAGGGTTAACATTTTCCTTCCTGCACCCGGCTCCATGTCAAATTAGTGTACATATCCCTGGAAAAGGAGAGGTGCGGAATGTGAAGACAGCTTATGGCTGTTCACTTGAGAGGAGGATTTTCTCGACCGGAGCTTATCCTACAGACAACTGTTAAACACAACAGTTTAAAGCCCTTGCGATCGTGAGCCCTGAAGACAAAAGCTAAGTTATCACAACGACCAACAAAGACAGGGAAGATAATACAAGGACCCCACAAGAAATCAGTGAGATATGAAGAAACAACCAAAGGCACGTGCAATGACGAATGAGCAAGCTGCGAGTAGCTTGACTTTTGTCGCAGCTGATTGGTTGAGGGGGTTGTGCTATTTTTTTTTCCAGGCCAATCAAAGAGCCAGCAATGGAAACTAATACAACTTGGGATAATTTTTTATACTCAGGCTTACTTAGTAGATGAGCCTAATCTCAGATTTCCTTCAGAATGGAAAAATAAAATGCATTTTTTTATTTATTCTGATTGTCAAAACCAGCCTAAAACCTGTCTCTTCCTTTGTGCGCTTCCCTCATCCAGGAGAATTCATAAGTCCGCGTTATGAGCAATAAAGAATATAAAGCTTTTACCTTCAAATGCACTTTCCATTTCTTTATACGATGGCAAAGGCTTGTTCCTTAACAACGTGTACATTGACATCACAATTCCCGGGGTACAAAATCCACACTGTGACCCATGAGACTTTGCGATCCGTTCCTAGGGTAAAAAATAGAAAGCAAACAATTAAAAACTTAAAAGTTCTAAATTTCAGTCACACCAAGTCAAACCATTGAAGAACTTAGCTATGATGTTCGCTAAAAACCACATGGAAACCAGAAACTCAACTAAATGATCTGAAGGAAAATAAATTTATTTTCTTTGTCCCTTTTAAGTTATGGTCGTTCTTGGGCATGTTCTGATCTCATCAAAAATTGTTTTGAATCTTTCAATTGTTAACAGAGAGACCTACCAAGCTGGCCACACCAGCCACACCTGTTTTTACCTGCACTGGATGCAAGACAGTTTTGGTGCTTCCAATTCCTTCCACTGTGGTTACAGCCATTCCATCAACTGCACACAATGGCATCAAACAGCCATTTGCAGAGAAATGTCTTTTCAATGTTAAAGTTTGACTTTTTTCCGAAAATCTAATTTAATAAGTACTTTTACAGGTCGGCGCAGTGGACAACGTTTCCAGCTTAGGGATCGAGTTCTGAGAGGATCTCCGCTTTACTGGTAGCCTTTTACACCATAGTCAAAACCGAGCCAATTGATAAGGTACCCAAAGCTAGAAACTAATCAATAAATCCTTTTTCAGAACAACTACCTGGATTGGAAATTTTTTGGTAAGGTAAATCCTGACACATCCTCACAGTTAGTTTAGAGCACACTGAAAATTTCACATCGGCGCAACTTATAATAAAAGATCATAAAAGAGAGAAGACATTCCTGTGAATGGTGAAATAACAAAACCCCTATCAGCAAAAAATGCAAACATTTTTTCAAACTTGAAATTACATTTTCTCGGCTGAAACGACAACTGGCTGAGTAAAACTTTTTAAGATCACCCAAGCCAAGTTAAGGATTGGTCTTTGGATGCTGGCGTCCCTTTGAGTTTAATGTGTTTTTGCTGTCAATTTAGAGTACTCCTAATGCTTGATATTGTATTGATATTGTAAGGAGAAATTCTATCTTGGTCACTCATGGAAGTTAAAGAGTTAATGTGTTGTTGCTGTCAATTAAAAGAAGCACTCCTAATGGGGCTTATAGGATGTTGAAATTGCAACACTTCTGATGAATCTCCTAATATAATAAACAAACGCTTTCTTTCATTAACTTCAAAATCTTGCTATTTCTTAAAGGATACTTGATTTTTTTCATTTCATGGTCGTATCTAGAGATCATGACTGTACATGCTCCACAGCCACCTTCACTGCATCCAAGTTTAGTGCCTGTTAAACCCACTGAAGAGATGTTAAGGCCAACAGCAGTTCTTGTTAAATACCCGCGATTTACCTGGTTCTTAAGACAATCATGAATGGCTGATTGGTAATCACGTGACCATGCGAGCAATTTCCAGGTTTGCACGTGACGTGATTGGTAATCGGGTGTCATAAATTAAAACGTATGCCTAGGGAAATACATTTATTGATTACCATCAATGTCCAGGTTTTGCGAGTGTTATGATAGATGCGTGATATTTCTTAGGACGGCGACATTCCTGGTGATTTTATTGGCCGATATCTGGCATGTCAGAAATCAGCGAATCAGCGAATCGCAACGGGCACATCTGGCGATTTTAACGATCGCTGCGATCGGCCTATGAAATCGCTAGGTGTGTTGCCAGCTTTAAGCTCTTTCAACCTGGAGGAAATGTCTCACGGTAAATACGGCTTTCGTTCTCTGATAGATGTACAACAAATCACTTATTGTCTGGTTCCCTGGGAAACAGTTAATTTTGTTTTTCCTTAGGTCCTAATATCTGTTATAAATAACAACTTTTCAAAAGTTACAATAGCAAGAATCATTGTAAAAAAAATTCCAATTACGAAAAAGGGCTAGATGTCCAAAATCCGTAGAAAATATGTATTAAACTTGTTAAATAAATGGCTGAAAGGAAAACTCCGAAACTTCTTAAAATTCTGAAACAAAGTGGTAACAAATTTACCCGAACGAAAGCTCAAAAACAATTAACTGAACTCCGTTTTTTACCTAACAACAAAAGTACTCGCAAAATGTCCACGTTAGTTATCCGGCGAGTTACTAAAACAAGGAATGGCCTAAAATGACCTAAAACGACCCAAAATGACCTTGAATGATTTGTAAAATGTCCTAAAACGACTTAAAATGACTTGAGTTTGCATATTGGATCACGAACCGGATCACGGATCGGATCACGGATCATGGATCGGATCATGTAAAATAACATTAGAAATTTTGCACGACATGCCAAAATAAAGTCTGCGTGACAAAATAGGGCGTAGGCCGCTCTGAGAGTTTTTCTTTTTGCCCAAAAACCCCATGTAATCACTTTCACGGCTGTGTCGAGGAGTGTTGTGTAGGGCTACCATAGACGAAGGCAAGCTGGAGGCATGTATCATTTCATCAGTCAGTTAAGAAAAACGCGCGACAATCCGCAGTTGCTTCTTGCTTCTTGCTTAAGGTCTTTGAGCTTCTTCCGTTGCTGATGCAACGACCTAAGTGCTCTACTTTACAAGATCAAGTCTCGGGTGCTATTCAAGGCGCGTGACCTCCTATAGATCTCTAAGATATTCAAACAACATTTGGTTTGTCACGCATTCCTCCCAATAACATTTACATTTCGCGGCTGTTTGAGATCAGTCTAGGCGCTTAATTGCCACTCAGATCGAAGACAAACCGGAAAAAATTTTGAAATCCCGTTTGAATTTTTGACGAAAACCGAAAACCGAAAACCAAATGTTATATATATATAACATTTGGTTTTCCAAAAAAGGAATTTGATGTAGATTAGTATTTGTACAAATTAGGCTTATATTATTATATAACCACAACATAAATTAAATCTAGCCGACTGTGAATGTAATGTAATGTAGTATTTCGTAATTAGTGTTAGTGAGTAGCGTAAGCGTTAGTGTAATTAACTCTGTATTTTTTTGTATTACTCTAGTATTTGTGCTTTAAGTGAAAATAAAAAAAAAAAAATAATAAAATAAAAAAAAATAAAAAAAAAAAAAAAAAAAAAAAAGAAAACCAAATGTTACGTTACGTAAAATCCGCAAACCGAAATGAACGATCCGATCCGACCCGGTCCGGTCCGATCTGGATTTTGTCGACGCCGCATTGTTCACATCACTTAAGGTCATGTTAGGTTATTTTTAGTCATTTGAGAATTCACTCAAGGTCATTTTGAGTCATTTTAGGTCATTTTAGAAATCGCTTGAGGTCATTTAGATCATTTATCTCATTTTAGGTCATTTTAGGTCGTTTTAGGTCATTTTAGGTCATTGTAGGTCACTCCTTGTTTTATTAACTACCTAGTCATCCGATGTTAAGCTTAGAGTTCTTTGACGTAATTGGCTTATTTGTGAAATCCTGCTCGCCGTGCGTGAATACAAAAAGTATAACAAAGGAGGAATGGAAGAGAAAAATTGTTACTTAAAATTTAGAAGAGAAAGAAATTTTCCACAATCATAAGTACGTCAGAAATTACGTGACGCCGCGGCGATCTTTTAACCTTAGAAAGGATTGCGTGACGGACCTAGGAAGCGACGTAACAAATCTTTCGCAATGAAAGGATACAATAATTTCGAAGGTACTGTAGCAAAGACATTTCTGGCTGCGTATTGCGCTCCACAACCTGAAAAAAATATATATATGTGGATATAACACACTGCATAATAATATGCAGCACCCGATATTTTAAGTCGATTACTAGACATAAAGGTCAGTGAACTTACAACGTAAACATGTTTCAAGTAGTTTGATCGACGCGACCTCGTTTATTTGCATAGTGAAAACGCAGGAAGGAACGTTTACCTAATTTATACCTACAGAAATAAAGGACTCGATCGGACAAAGCTGTTTTGAAGATACATGCACAAAGAATTCTCTGGTGAAGGTTTTTTGGCGGGGGGGTTTTCGGGGGGGCAGAAAATTCACTTTTTCTGTCCTGTCCAGGAAAACAATACGGTCACAGCCTGATACACACAGTCAGTTGAGACAGGAGCAGAAAATCAAATGATGTTTTTATGGAATTCTGGCGAGGAATAATACAAGGATAATTAAAACTGACTTGACAATTGTATTAATACCGATTTCGGACCCTACGATGTCTATTCGAGATAAGTACGTACGTCATGATACTAATTTTTAAAATATCGTCTTTCTGTAGTGACGAAATCTTAGCGAGAGATTATGTCCATGAACTGAAGGAGTGGATCAGGAAGCTCAGCACCGGAGTGTAGGATTATAATGAATGGAATAAGGCGATATAATAACAGAGGAAAATAAGAAATAACTTTCACTAGTTTGCTGATAAAAAAAGCAATGATTACTACATTTACAGAGCACGTATTTTAGTATTTTAGTGTAAACAGTTACCGTTGATCAACCTCCTCCCCCTCTATCGTTCATCGGCCCGATTTTGAACGGAATACGAGGAAATGGAAAGCTTTAGTATTCTTGAAATAATTTGTTTTTGAACAACACCCAACTGAGCTCGTTCATAGTCTGCATCGAGGTATTTGCCACGTATATTAAGTAAAAACTTATTTTCCAAACCTTTTTTCCGTTGACGAAGAAAATGATTGCTTGATTAGAAGAACTTGGCATCTTTTCTTGTTTGTAGCTTTGTTGAACTTAAGCTTTTTGATCTAAAAACCACACGACCTTATCCTTTACTATGACTCAATCTAAACTGGTGATTGAGCAACGTAAAGAAATTAAACCAGTTAATCCACATTACGGAGAAAACCGAGACTGATCAAACTGCCATTTCAATCAGGAATTTCATTACCTGATTACTTTCTTGCACCAGGTGTGGTAACAATAGATTCGTAGCGCCTGCGAAACCGGACTGATCTGTTTTATACGGATAATGATTACAGCAGCTGATGATCGGGATTTTCGAGAGCTAAATTGATGAGATTGAGAAGGTTAATCTCTCCTGTAATAACGGTACATAAAGAAATGCTAAATACTAAAGGAAATGATCACAACAATGTAAAGTGTAATGGATCGGAACCGAGGTGACAAACAAACTAGAATACGTGATATTATTTCCACTAGCAACACTAATTATAAACAAACCCCAAGTGGTGTGCTCTTTCAAAGGTCATGGCCGATTAATTCCTAGGGGTTAACCGCTAGCCGTGAAGGGCAAAAGAAAATTTGCCGTTGGTGATAAAAATTGGGGACGAATTTTAACAGTTAGTCGTTAAAGACGTTAACCATTAAATTTTCCTTTTACAAATAATGGAGAGAAATAAACCGTTCGCCGTAAAAGTCATCACCCCATTGAGACCCGCTTCACAGTTATCTTCTGCAACTACGCCTGAACTGTGCATTCATCTAGAGTCTTATATGAAACATATAGCTACCGATGCTTTTCCCAATTGTTTTAATAATATAAAAGTGTTTATTTAACCACAGTTCGAATGCAAAATCATGGAGGATAAACCACACAGTTGGCCCGTCTAACAACCATGAACTTGCCTAAAAACCAGAATGTTGCCGATGGGACCGGTATATCGGCGAGTTGACCAAAGGTGTGTGAAATTTCTGCACAGCGCCATACTGTAAAACAAATCTGTTTTCCCAATGGCAATGTATTGTTTTTGTCATTGTTTTCTCTATGCAAGAACTGAATGCATATTGTCGTATAGGGATGTGCGGAAATTTTACCCCAAAGGTGTCAGTAAGTTGACTAATTATGTCGGTGAGTTGATTTTTGGCGAAGTGAGTGAAGTGGGCTCTGGCATATGAACATGCTAGAGCATCCAACCATAGACCAACTGCTTACTCTAGAAGGCCTAATATTTTAATTTCTTCGATTGATTGTCTAGCGTACACTGGTGCACAGTCACAAATGCTAGAGGGCGTACCTCTGTTACCTTTTTGTCTCCCATGAATTCAACAGCATAGCAGATCCACAAACAAGGGTGATATTGCCTCCGTGCTATCAAGCACGAAGTCTCCTACATGTTTCTCAGACAACAGTCAGATACTAGAGACCCTGTGTATAAATGGTGGACTTGATTGGCATTCTTTTGCATGATGCAGATCTGCTCAACTGCCCTCGTCAGTATGCTAAGGAACAATGAAACTATAACCCAGAGATGAGCTGAGACTTGTTGAGCAAAGTCATATGGAGCCAATGAAAACTTAATACAAACAAACCGCCTGAAGCGCGGGAAAACCCATGCAACCAAGTCATGACTGGTGTTAGGGTAATTTAGTATTATAAACTGAGTTGGTAACCTAAATTGGCCTCCGTAGAGAGTTTTAAAGCTGACGTTTCGAGTGTTAGCCCCTCGTCAAAGCGAATGACAAAAGGCTGACGCTCGAAATGTGAACTTTAAACTATTCACGGAGGTCAATTTGCGTTATCAACTCAGTTTATAATACTAAGTTACCCCGTTATACTCTCCCACCGACGCAGCATCACAGTTTCGTTAGAAACTTACCCCCTTTACTCATGATTGGTTTTAGTTTTGTATTTGATTGGTTGAGATATTCGCGCGAGTTTTCTGGACCAATCATTGAGCAGAGTAAAGTAAAAGCGATGCAATACCGGATAACTTTCGACTTTAAGTGGTAAATTGCTCTGATTTAACCCTTTAACTCCCAGAAGTGATCAACATGAAACTTCTCCTTGTGAAATTCTTACATTATACAGCAAACAGCTAATGAGAATATTCAAACTTATCAGGTGGGAGTTGTTATCTTGATCTAACACCAAATTATCATAACCAATTTACAAGGATGTGTGTACAAGCTAAAGGGGAGAATTACTAATCATATCTTGGGAGTTAAAGGGTTAATCAGTATTGCTGCGTGGTAATTGAATTCTTTTTGAACTTCAAAAATATTTAAGCTAGCTAACCAAGCTCGAATCCTACGGCGTGAAAGAGTCCGAACTTCGGTGGTTCAACAGTTACCTATCTGAGAGGTTACAGTATGTCGTCTACAAGGACGTTAATTCAGATCCCATGCGTCTTTCTTTTGGCGTCCCGCAGAGATCAGTTTTAGGACCAACGTTATTTAATATTCATATAAATAACATATCGAAGGCATGTCATTCGTCCACTCTCTCGTTATAAGCAGATGATACTGAGATGCATTCCAGCTTGAAGAATATCGATTTAGCTGTGTACAATGTCAACAAGCATCTCAAGAGCGTCAGACACTGGTTTTGTAGGAATGGCCTCATTTGTAATACAAAAAACTCGAAAGCCATGATTATTGCGTCCCTCAAAGCACTCAAAACCAACCGAGACATTAACATTTTTTACGCAGGCTCATTATTAAAACAAGCGTGATATTTCGTACGTGATAGTAAGGAGAAAACCGCAAACAATACACACAAAACGACGGTGAGATACTACTGTGTGTAGATTCAAGTGGAAACCGTCTTTTTTCCGGAAAAGAAAAGTTGAAGGGAGAATGCATACTGCGAAGTACCAGCAAAGGGAAACTAGTCCCTCGTCATGTAACCAAAGGTGAAGAAAACCCAGGCAAAAAATTTAGTCGCTTTCCCTCTATATTTGATGTAATCAACACCCATCCTTATTCAAAAACTACATCTAACATATATGTTCAACCATCTTTTCCACTGCACAGAAAATATATGTAATTCTCAAGAAAAAGAGCGGCCTATTATTATATTTGACATGATCCTAACCCACCTACCCGCACAAGGAGCCCAAAAAAAACAAAATAAATTATCATGATTTTAACTTCACAAAACATGCGGAAAAGACACGACACATACAGACAGGTATACGTAATTCTTCCCAAAAGGCTTTTTAGAATAAAGATACATGGTACTTTTAGAATGTAAATACATAAATATAAAAAGTAAAAAATTGAAGTCAAATAAAAAGGTAATTCATATTTTATTAAATTAGCAAAATATGTAACTTATAAAAAGTGTATGCATTCTTGTAAATGAAACAGCTCTCCTAATGATGAAATGAACAATAAATAATGCAGAAAACTTTAGCCCAATTCCCTTTCCTACGTTCTGTTGTAACAGAAGCACTGATTATTAAAAAAAAAAACACTAATAAAACGCATACGCTACAAAATATACTGCTTTTATTGACATGGTCATTTCTGTTATTTTACAAAGAACCTCCCTCCCCCACCCCCTCAGGATACAAAAATAAACACGCCCTTCCCTTACAATGTAGCCCGCTTAACAAACCACTTCATCTGACCATGATAGACTTGCGTTACCTGCCTGCGCAGTAGCTGGAAAGTACTCTGACATTTAACGCAATGAACCATAACCTACACCGCAACATGACTTCATTGAACACTCAGTGACGAAAATATTGTCTGCCCTAAGAACTAACTTAAGAGAGGAAAATGTTCAATTTCTTGCTAGTACCGAGATCGCATCAGTTGTTTTCAGGGAAAACAAAATCAAAGCTTACTATTTGAACCAATTCTCAACAATACCAAGCAGTTCCATGAGGGACAAAAATTATTCGCTGTTGACACGCAATCTGCTGAACGCTCTACAGACTTAAAAGAAATGGTACTAAGTTTTGTTTACAATACAAAATTTAAAGTTAAAAACGACATATTCCAGATTGGACTGAAACTTGAAAATTTAAACAACCTTTTCTAATTGCAATTTCAACTATAATCTAAATGGCCGAAACTTTCTTTATGGTTTGGCTGCAATCAATACGTAGTAATAATCTCCTTCATCAGTATAAACCGTCAACGGTTTAGAATTTTCTCCGCTTGTGTACTGAGCACAAAACCTCGATACCTTATCTCTCGTGGCTAGCTCTGAAACAAACCTGCCTTGATTAGTTGTCAAGATAAATGAGCACAAGCTTTCAACATTTTCGAACTCCTGATCCTCCATTTTGACGTCGACACTTTTTATGATTTCAAATCCTGCAGCCGAACACATCTCTTCAATTTTTGACCTTCTCTCGAAATAGAGTTTGCTTAGCATACGTTCCATGCTTTCTGAGTTTTGGAGTTCACGATAAATTTTACTGACGATGGAAGGTAAGCGATCGTTGTAAGTCAGGACAATTTTCCCTGCTGGTTTCAGGCTCTGAAACATGTTCTTGAATGCCTCTTCTTTATCCCGAATCCAGTGCAACACAAAGTTGGAGAAGACGATGTCGTAAGTCTCCGAGCCCATTCCTGGGAAGCTGGCAAAGCTTCCTTCTTGAAATGTGAGATTTTTTACTTCCCTGTGTGATTCTCTCGCCACTTCTACTCGATAACTGTCGGGATCAACGGCAACGACTCTTCCATCTTGTCCTACGAGCTCGGAAAGATACGCAGACAATTCTCCAGTGCCGCAGCCCAAATCTAGGATAACATGTCCGCGATGAATCTCTACATGGTCGATCAGTTTTTTTCCATGCTCTCTTTGCATAAGCGACACTTGCTGATAACTCTTTGCAACATCTTTGGAATTGGACATTTTGATTACTTGCTCAAGCTCAGGCGACCAAATCTGGGTAAAGCCTGCCTGTGAGATGTCCGCAAGGGATCTGGCACTAATAATTAGTGCCAGACCATCTGAAGACCTCTGTTTGTCATGTGTCAAGGCCCCAAACCCAGGGTCATTTTGACTCCTTGTCAGCGGTATGGTCACCAAATAATGACCTCGGGGAGAATGGATTAATTCTATTTTTTTGATTGCGTGGTTGATAGGAAAACAATGGACTCCACACAGTTAGTGTGATTTACGCAAGGAATCGATCGGGCCGGAAATAGAGCGTTAACAACGATAAATTTTAATTTTTTTCTACTGTTGTTGTTGCTGTTTTTTTTTTCTTTTCGTGTGAAAGTTTTCACTTGTTAACGATACGTGAAAAATATCCAACCAAAGCCGCTGCGTGCTTCAGTGGCGGAAAGCTGTTCTTCATAGAACGATGGATTGGTGTCGTTGTTGTTGAAACCGCACAAGTAGAAATAAATCATTATATTAATTGTTTTGAATTAAAAAGCAGAAAAGAAGGTATTGTAGAGGCCGCGCAAGCGTAAGGAAATGTACTAGTGTAAAAGAGTTCGGCAACGACTCTTCCATCTTGTCGTACGAGCTCGGAAAGATACGCAGACAATTCTCCAGTACCACAGCCCAAATCTAGGATAACATGTCCGCGATGAATCTCTACATCGTCGATAAGTTTTTTTCCTTCCTCTCTTTGAAAAAGCGACATGTGCTGGTAACTCTTTGCAACATCTTTGGATTTGGACATTTTTGTTTATTACTCAAGCTTAAGCGACCGAGTCTTGGTAAAGCGTGCCCGTGATATGTCTGCAAGGGATCAGTAATTAGTGCCAGACCACCTGAAGACCTCTCGCCGTCTTGTGTTGTTCAAGGCCCCCAAACTTATTCAAAAGCGAAGTTGTGCTCGTACTTTGGACCCCCTTATAATGAGGGCTTGCTTAAAGGCTATCAGTTTGTGAGGGTTTTTGGTATCAGCAGTTCTTTCCTAATCTGAATTACTCGTTAACTTGTTTGAAAATGTATTTTCTACATTCACGATGCTATGACAGAGGTAATGGAGTCTTCTGTCCTATTTCTAGCCCTAACAAATTAGGTATCAAGCACCACTTAGGCCCTCAGCTGGTGGAAGCAAGCGAAAGAGCGAACGCGCTATTAATGACTGTGTGCATGATTGTCAAGGAAACGGCCAGGGAAACATAAAAATTTGGAAGGAGTAATTATTCCTTGCTCCAAGTTCACGACAAATTTGGAACTCCGCCCTTTACTTAAGGCTAAAAAAATTACAGTGTAAAGCGTAGTTTCTCTTGATTTAAAAAGGAAAGATAAAAGCAGTTAGTTAAGTCCTCCAACCTCGCCTGAACAATTCAAAACACGGAAGTTAAACGATCAAATTGAATGAAAGAATGCAAACTAATCTTCTTCCTCGACAGACTGCTGACCACTAATGTGTAAATAACTATGGCGCACTAAACGAAAAATTAGTGCCATGCCACAATAGCCATTTTAAAATGCTACGAATTGCTCCCGATCTGTAATAATTTTTAACAGCTTGACCTAATGATCTTCAGTCATGTGTACTCATGTACAGCTGCAAAACAGGAAGATCTAACGGAATACGGTTATGCTTGAATGAAGATGTACGTCAATTATAAATCTATTTCCATCATCTGAAAGCATTTCTGGTTAATTCAAAGAGACTGACATTTCCTTTCACGATATTTCCTTGCAATTATCTAACTGTTTCAGTCTTTCTGAGAGAAATCCAAACATTGTTGTGCTGTTCTTGCTAATCATCCCAAGCGTAGTTAGTTAGTTTTTTAGTCAGTCTGAAATATAATTTGTTGTGTATGCGAGAGGATCTAAGAAAAATAAAAATCTGGAAGGGAAAAGCTACAACGTGGGTTGCTAACTTATTCCCCACAAAAGAAATGGTAATACGTCTTGTATACTCTACAAAGTTTAAAGTTAAAAACGACATATTCTAGATCTGACTGGAACCGTCGGTGGTCAGCGGTCAGGAAGTAAAGCGGACGTGTTCAGTGTTTGTAAAACTAGCGACTAAATACAGGAATGGCTCCGACCTGTGATTGGATGATAAAAATAGTAAAAGTTAAGAAGTTATATCTTAACTCGTTGCTCGTGAGTATTGTTAACCGCGTGTCTCGAAGCGGAACAATGAAATACCAATGTAAAAACATCCGATGAGTCAAACAAGAAATGGCTACTTACATAACGAAGAGAAGGCAGAGTCTATCTTGTTCAGCGAGGTCGTTCAGTGATATTCCAGCGATGAAAAGGTCATCCGCTGACAAGCTCCGCTGACAAAACTCATTTAGTCAGTTTAGGCGGACGACCAGAGACTGGAGCCATTCGTGTATTTCACCGCAGACAGGAATGTCTCCAACTCATGCGTATATTAAATTTTTTTTTTCGTTCTGGCTAAATAATTTATACACTGAGATAAAAACTGAAAGTGCGATTTATTAGGTTGAAGTCTACAGTGCTTGCAAATGAAGCCCTCTTTTATTACTGCAGGGCCATGCAGTTTCTAAGTTTTAAAATAATGCAGCAACTGCATGTCACGTTTGGAAAATCACGCAATGTTGCGTGATGCTGCGACCAATGTTTTTAATTTACAGCATGCTCTGCTGGAGAAATAAGGCTTGGCCGCAATCGAGGGAGTTTTTTTTCGGGGAAAACTGATTTTCTAGGTCATTGTTCACATAAAGAACAAATCCATTCATCGGGCTCTTCATCTTTTTTTGCTCAACACCTAAAGGGAGAAAGTCGCGGATTGATTTTGCTTGGTAATTTCTAACAACTCCACTAGACCTAGAAAAGGAAAAAAACAAACCGAACCAAAAAAACGTCTTACCAGTCAAGCCAGTTGCAGTAGCTCTCGCACTGAATCATGTCGAAGTACCTTGACTGTTTGCAGTGATGGTACAATCAATCTTCGAACAGTTTTCGGCCATAACAAGAAAGAGTAAAATGATTTTATAAAACTTGTTCTAAAATTAATGAAGGCTGTTCATCACATGACGCTGTATTGGAACGAGTATATCTCGTTTGCCATTGTATCACACTACTGTTTTAGAAAAGGAATTTATACCACTTAAATTTAAGAAATAATGAGTAGAACATAAACCACATTTTCTGTAAAGTACAGGAGCCATCCTAACCTAATTTGCCAACTACTTTCTTGGCATCGTCTGTAAAAACCGCTTCAATTTTTCAAATTTGAAAATTTTTTGCTAAAACCGTGGCTCCCAAAAATATTTCTCACCTTGCCTAAAAAATTTTCAGAAGAAATTTTCAAATTGTTCACAGCTTTGCCTATTCCTGCTCGTAGGTCCAGCCAAGCCCTTATGGTCATTGGCCCCCGCATTGGCCGCTGACAATGGCTTATAAATACAGGCGTTTGGTGTTGACTTGTTAAACTCCCTGAGGAAGTTTACGACAGTTGGACGAAACGCGTCAGAGAATAAAGAATTTTTACAACTACTGTTCGCACAGCGCTGCTAACTAGTTTTAGTTTTTTTTTTTTTTTTTAATTTTTAAAAAATTGTTTGAAAATTACTAAAAAATTATTGAAAAAAAATTAATAAACGTTTGAGTCGGAGCTATTCCTGTCAGCGGTGAAATACAGGAATGGCTCCAGTCTCTGATGGTCCGCCTGAACTGACTAAATGAGTTTAGTCAGCAGATGACTTTTTCATCGCCGGAATATCGCTGTACGACTGTCTTGAGATCCGTGGTATTCCTCTTCCAGAGGATTCGCGGGTGGAAGATACTAACGACTTTGTGCTTCAGTTAAGCCAGAAGATGGGCATTCCGTTGGAAAGTAACGATGTATCTGTTAGTCATCGAATTCGGAGTAGTAGGGCTTCAGTGGATCCTGCCAGAATAGTAAAGTTTGTCAGACGAGAAATGAGGGAAAGTTTGTATCGGCCGAGGAAAAGGCTGAAATCTATCACCACAGCTGACCTTGGCTTCTCTGTTGATAAGAAGATCTTTATCAATGAAAGTTTAACGCCTAAGAACAAGGAACTGTTCAAAGATTGCTTAAAATTCAAGAATGACAAGAACTACAAGTTCCTGTGGACTAATGCTGGAAAGATCTTCTTGAGAAGGAATGCTGACTCTCCAGTGATACCTATCAACTCTTTTGCTGATATACCACCATCTTAAAAGATAAGTTATATTGAAACTTGCATGTTTTGTGATGGGTGTCCTGATAGAGTTCCTTATCCTGACAGCTCCAATTGTCAAACCAGCTATGCCTCATTACCTCAACTGGATATTGCTTTTCCTATTTCCAACATTGAGCACCTCACTAACTCAGATATTGACGTCCATACGCCCTCTGACTTGAATTTTAATTATTTCACTACACATGATTTTCATGCTAATGAAGATATTATAAATTGTCTAACTAGTAATTCACTTTCTTTTTTGAATAGTAATATCAGGAGCTTGCAGGCTAATTTTGATAACCTAGTTAATATGTTATCTGAATTATATTTCCCTATATCTGTATTAGGTGTAACTGATGTGACGTTGTTTATAGGAAGAACAAGACACACACAAGTCTATTTGATCGATGTCCGACCAACTCTACTCAACCGGAAAGCATGGTCTCTAAAGTTTTGTTGCCATGGTAGTTATGACGTAAATGCGGACCGGAAGTAAATAGAACGATAACATCGATATCGTTACATCTCCCTTTCTTCAGGAAACAAAAAAAAAATGTAAACGTAACTGAATGTCTCAATCCTAGTTTAAAATAAACTACAAAAAAAAAAGAAAATTAAGAGTTTGTCATGTCCTTTTTTTGTTCTTTCGATAACCCCAATCACTGGTAACGTGTGGGTGGTCGCACAATTCGTCCAGATCGAGTGGTGGTCACCGATGGGGAAATCTCCTGCTTATCTGCTGCAGACTGAGGTGGATATTCCGGATGTGGCTTGTCCGTGTTCTGCAAAGGTACTGTGTCTGATTGGTCCTTACTGACTGCAGTACTTGGTATGGAAGGTGGTACCGATGGTATTTCATTACCAGAATTTGCAGTAGCAGAAATTGGTGTTGCTTTTGGGGATAATCTCATCCCATCTTCACTGTGTGGCATCACTTCACGTGTATGTCTCAGGTGTCTGCGGTTCCTCCTATAAATTCTTCCATCTTCTGTTCTGACTTGATAGGACCTTATGTCGACTTTGCCTTCGACTCTTGCTTGGGTCCAATCCTTCTTCTTTCCCAAGTGGGATTTTAGTGGCTGCAATCGCACTGTGTCTCCTGGGCGCAGTTCCTTCAGTTCTTTGGCGCCTTGATTGTAGTACAGGGATTGTTTAGCCTTTTGTAGCTTCAACTTCTGATCAACCTCCTCTGGTAGCTTCGGCTTGAGCAATTGGTTTGAGGTTGGGAGTGGAGTCTTTGTTCTTCTACCGAATAATCGCTGAACAGGTGACGAGTTGAGTGTTTCTGTGGGAGTATTTCTCCAGTCCAGCAGGGCAAGATATGGGTCTTGTTCGGACTTGACGGCTTTCTCTAGCAGATGTTTTGCTGTCTTCACCGTGTTCTCGACTTTGCCGTTGGACTGAGGATATGTTGGAGAGCTTGTTATATGTTCAAAACCATAAGTGTCTGCGAACTGTTGGAACTTTGCGGAAGAAAAGGGCTGTCCATTATCCGATACAAGCTGGTCGGGAATTCCATGGCGGGCAAGATGGGCTTTCAACTTCTTCACAACTTCGTCTGCTGTCTTGCTTGTCATTCTGTCGACTTCAAAGAAGCTTGAATAGTAGTCAACGGTCACCATGAAATCTACACCGTTCAGATCAAAAAGATCAACTGCGATTTTCTCCCAGGGTCTACTAGGCAGTTCGTGACAAATCATTGGCTCTTTTCCTTGCTCGACAGGCTGGCTGTTGCAGACGGCACACTTTGCTACATAATCTTCGACATCTTTGTTCATCCCAGGCCAGTAAACTGCTTCTCTTGCTCTTCTGAGACAGCCTTGGATGCCGATGTGGCTCCGGTGGATCTTAGCCAACATGTCAGCTTTCACGCTCGTAGGGATAACTAGTCTTTCACCTTTGAACACCAGTCCATTCTGTAAAGACAGTTCGTCCCGAAATGTAAAGTAACCACTGATGTTTGCTGATACCCCAGCTTTGGTAGCTGGCCAACCTTGCCTGATTGTTCTCTTCAGCTCTCTCAGGGTAGGATCGGATTCTGTTGCTTGCTGAATGGCAATCAGCGTTGGTTCCGATACTGGCAAGTATTGTATCATATTGATGTGCTCTAGCTCTCTTTCAGTGTCTCCTCTCATGTCCTCTATGTACATAACATCTTCTGCTACATCTTCTTTTGTGCTCTTGCGCACTCTGTATGCTCTGCTCAGTGTATCTGCCAGATACATTTCAGTCCCTTTTTTGTAAGACACTTGAAGGTCAAACTTCTGCAATCTTAGCAACATTCGCTGGAGACGTTTAGGCGCACTGAGTAGACTTTTACGGAAGATGCTCTCCAAGGGTTTGTGGTCAGTTTGGATCTTGACAGGTTGACCATATACAAACTGCTCAAAACGTTCTACTCCGAAAAGTATTGCAAGCATCTCTTTCTCTATCTGGGCATAGTTCACTTCTGTTTCTGTCATGGAACGAGATACATAAGCCACGGGCTGGCCTCCTTGCATTAGACATGCACCAAGTCCTCGGTCTGATGCATCACACTGCAATTCCACGTCGTCTTTGGGGTTAAAATACTTGAGGACAGGGGCAGCTGAGAGTATCTCCTTAACTCGCTTGAAACTACAACCTTGTACTTGCTCATCCCAACGGAACTGGTTCCCTTCTTTCAAAAGGTCTCTCATTGGGGATGTAACTTCTGACAGGTTAGGAGCAAACTTCTGGAGGTAATTTACCATACCGAGAAGTCTCTTGAGATCTTGTTTGCTTGTCGGGGTTGGCATCTCTTTGATACCTTGTACCTTGTCTGGGTCAGGCTTAAGACCATCTTGACATATAACATGTCCCATAAACTTCACTTCTTTGCGACGGAGCTTAAGCTTCTCTTTGTTTAACTTAATGCCAGTAGCGCGGCAGCGTTCTAACAATGCTGTCAGCTTTGCATCATGGTCAGAAAGTGCTTCAGCTTCTGTTTCTCCGACACCAAAAACAAGGATATCATCAAATATTGGCTTAATTCCATCAAGACCTTCCAGGGCGTATTCCAATCTCCTCTGAAACTCTTCCGGAGCGGGTGATATGCCGAAGGGCATCCGCGTCCAGCGGAACCTTCCCCAGGGGGTACCAAATGTGGTCAGAAGACTGCTTTCATCGTCTAGCTGCACATGCCAAAAACCATTCTTCGCGTCGACGACACTGAAGACTTTAGCATTCGTAAGCAGCGGTAGTAGATCATCGATCACTGGAAGGGGAAAATGATTTCTCCTGAGTGCTTTATTCAGAGGTTTTGGGTCAATACATAACCTTATCTTTCCATTGCTCTTCTTAATGACCACCATTGAGGAAATCCAGTCTGTTGGAACATCTACTGGTTGCAAGATGCCTATCTTAACTAAGCGTTCTAGTTCCTGTTTTAAAGGCTCTTTTACTGCAAAGGGGACTTTCCTCACTGGCAGTGCCACAGGGGTTACAGACTTATCAATCTCGAGGTGAAGCTTTCCTTTGAGCTTTCCTTCTCCTGAGAAAACATCTCCGAATTTGCTCACGAGATCCGGCTGTGTGGGAATCTCATTCGAGAGAGACATGATGTTATCGGTGTTAATCACTATGAGGCCAAACTGCTGCACTGATTCAGCACCAAGGAGTGCTGTGTGACCTGTTGGAACGACGGTGTATTCCGTGTGGAAACACTGTCCATTCTTGGGGTTGAAGGTCTCGACCTTAGTACATCCTAGAGGTTTCAGCTCTGATTTGTTGAACATGACAAGGGTAGTTTGAGTAGGCTGAAGGCGTTCCATTCGCGGATCGTTAAATACCTTCTGATAAATATCTGCTGGGAGGATATTGACTGTTGCTCCACAGTCTAACTGGAATTTCACTGTTTCATCCCTCAAGCGCATGTTAGCATAAATCTTCTTTGGACTGTTTTTTGCATAAAGGACGCTCACAGATTCTACACTGAATAAGTAATCATCAGAATCTTCGTCATTAAACTCCTGAACTTCTTGTTCTACATTGTGAACTGACTTCTTAGTTTGCTTTTTGTTAGCTTTCTGACTTCTGCAAGCCACTGAGAAGTGGTTCATTCGACCACAGTTATCACACTTGTGCTGCCATGCTGGACAGAGTTCCTTTTTTAAAGGATGAGTTCTGTGGCAGAACTTACATCTAACTGGTTCTGTTACTTTGTTGGGGACGGGGCGTTGGACTTTACTGAGATTTCGTACTT